>NC_085844.1:55312940-55565440 GCF_035594765.1 Anolis carolinensis
CCCCCCATTTGTCTGAAAACTCCAGTTGTTGATGGGCATAGTTCCTTTAAAATCTACTATGTAGTTACACAACTAAACACAATTTTCTTCACTGTCTTGAAGAATTGTTTCCTCATACCTAAGTGAGATCAAAATGCTTCGGTACCTCTTTTTTGTAGTGTATTACGTACTTTAAAGAAGACCAAGGAATCACTGAACTGTTTAAGAAAGAGTGTTTTCTTTCAATGATGTGAGCATTTCAGCTTTCAATCACATCAGTGCTTTTCCATCATCTCTCACAACAATGGCTATTAATCGACACAGCAGTGTCAGAGTATACTTGTTTCTTTCAGATAAATACACTCTCAGAAGAAGTAGTTTTCAGACAATATATATACTGTGTGAACCAGGTAGTCCCACATAGTACCATTGCTTGGAGAAATTACTTTTTGGGGAATAAAATTCCCCAATCCACTTTCCACTGAGCATGCCAGCTGGAGGTTTTAGGGAATTCTAGTTTTTTTTGTTTTGTTTTTAAAAATCAAGACTCTTCAGTGAACATGTTCTAATACTGAGTGAAATTCAATTCTAATCCCAACTGGAGTGGAGTCATTTATTTAATGGGACTTGCTCAAGCCACACTTATGTAATTGGGACTAAGATTGAGATTGAGGTTTAGCCTTTTGAAATTTGTTGAAGTAGCTACTTTTACTATATTTTCATTCCTACAGTTTAGTGCTATTAAACTGAAAAAAAATGCATCATAATGTAGGGAACAGATGGCATCATAAATTCTAGCATAAAGATTAACTGTTAGTACTCATTCAAAGGTCAGATTTGAAGAAATGCCCAAGCACGTTTCTGTTGTGTCACTTCAATGGCAGAAGTGAACAGGAATATTTCCAAAAGTTCCACGATATTTTACTGGAACCCTAACTTGAGTAATCTCTTATGTTTTGCCATTTTTGAAAATGTCCAATAATTGGATCTCATAATTTGTCATGAAGGGGCTGCTCTAGACTAGGAGTTTGTGCTGATTTAACTAATAATTTTCATACCATTTATTGCCATTTACTCATTCAACACTGTTGCATTTGTTGTTGCTTCTAAAAGAAGAAATACAGGGTTGAAAGGAAGTGAAATAACCTTTCTTGGAAGCAGTGGGTTTTTTCTTCCCTCTTGCCTAACCTCCAGTCTCTAAGGCTTAGCACTAAAGCAGTGGTTTCTAAGAATGGTATTGCCTTTTGAATTTTAACTGTTTTAAAGTCCTTCTAAAGCTTTAGGGCTGAAGTGAGTAGTAGGCTAAAACAGGATGCTTAAGTGGTAGGTTTTAATAGTACTATTTGCTCAGCAAGACATTTCCTACATCCATATATACACTACTCAATTTCCTTTGGAGTCAAGGGTGTATCCCTCTCTCACTGGTCTTTCCATTCCCATCAAATACTCCAAGCCCACAAGTATGTTTATAGACCATTTGACAGGCTGACATTATTTTTCTTTTGAATTCTAGTGCAGGAATGCTTGCAATGATGATTCTTCATGAGCATCATTCATCCCAGTAGACACTAAGTAGTGTGCCTGTTTATCATCTTTCAGAGCATTAAGAATTATTGGAGCCTAGTACTGTAGCATAGTAATTTGTCCTATTATTTTGACCTACCACTTTCATCCTAAGACTTTAGCTAAATCAGTAGGTGAAAGGGTTAGGTTATAGTAGTAAGCTAAAACTATGCTAAAGTACTCAGCTACAACCACTCTTATTTTTAGTTTTAAGGTTTAAAGGTAAATTTTTTAGATGGAATCCTGATGGTTAATCCCAACTAGAGTAGGCCCATTTAATAAATTGTTGAAAGTTAAATCAACATGTAGCTAAATCCCATTAATTCAACTAGTCCGCTTTAGATAGGATTAGCAACAGAATGAAGGTCAGAATTTTGGGATCCTACCATTTTAGCACTACTGTTCTAGGGAACATTTAAACAAATTGCAAATCATAAGGAGACATGAGGGAAGAAAGAGCAGGAGAATCTCACAAATGGGGAGCAGATTTAGTACCGGACATATCCACATTGATTGTCACAACGCATATGATGAGCAAATCTATCTTATCTATCATCTCTCTCTCTCTCTCTCTCTCTCTCTCTCTCTCTCTCTCCATCTATCTCAAGTTGGAATACATTACTTCAGAATACTGTAGAAATGGAAAAGAAATAGCCATAAATATCCTGGGATTAGCAAACTGTCATTTGCATCTTTTAAAAAAAACCCAGATAGTAAAGCAACAACCTCCAAATAACATAGCTTTGTCTGATAACTCCTAGAATTTATATCTGAAATTTGAGAAATTGAAAAGTTCATCTAAATTATAATGTTTGGTACAAATTGCTTCTGCATTTCAGATGCCATATACCGTAGTAGGGACTCAGCATATTCTAAGGCAGTGCTACTCAAAGTGGTAAACTATGGACTAGTGATTGCTTGCAAGCTGTGAGCTGCTACTCCATGACCAGCTGTAGCACAAATAAAGTAACTGTCTCAAACACATTGGAAACACACACACACACACAACACATACAAATTAGGTACCCTGAGAAGCACGGTTATACATTCCTCAAGTGCCAAGACAGTGAAGAGTCAAGCTGAGATAAAATAGGGCAGCTGATGCTGTGCTGAATTCAATCCCTTCTCATTCTAGGTATGTTAGTTATGCCGGAGCTAGAAGATTAGACTAAGCCTAACTCAACTCCGCCATCATCCCAACCCTTTTCCATTTCCTTGACTAAAATTCCAAAAATGTCAGAATAGCAAGGTCTAAAATGAAGTAGGTGTTATGATCTGTGTATTAGGTCAAGACATCCATGGGTAAAAATAATCAAAAGAAATTAGCAAGTGTAGTAGAACACCGGTTGCTACATATAAGGCTGGGCTTGTTTCCTCTGTCTTTCCTTCTCCATTGTTCACCAGACCTCACCCTGGGGAGCAGACTTGCTGCACAACAGAAGGGTTTTTTTTTTCTTTACTAAACATACTGCCTTTTGGAGGGTCAGCTAAGAAGGAAATGGTTATGCTCCCCAAGCCAAGTTCACAAACTTTCCCATTCATGAACCTACAAAATCCTGCTTCGTTTCCCTTCACCCATTCATAAATTTTAGGGGTCCATTTACAATTTTATTTTTAATATTTTTCTCACAATATTGCACTGCCAGTGGATTGCCATCTCAAAGAGGCCAAACAGGCTGCGTTCCCCTTTTCTTTTCCTGGGTTGCAACCTGGAATTTTGTTCTAGCCACGCCTGGATGTGTATATCCAATTTACATAATTCTATCACAATGAAATGAGGGGTGAGAAGATGGAGCATCCCAAGCACACTCAGAGCACTCCTATTGATGAGCTTCCTACTAACATTATTAGACTGAAGTTTTTCCATTGATAAATTCCCATTTATTTGGTATATTTTCTGTGGTCATTGAGATGTCTTTCAGGCTTCCATTGATATCTGTTGATGAGAATCAATGCACAACTTGTGAGAAAGGTTTCACCTATTTTGTCACCCATAATTTCTCATTGTCTGCACTAGACCCCCTCCTTTGTATGCACCCAAGCTGAATTGTTAAGTCAATCAAGGACTCATTTACATGTTGTTCCTCGGGTGGGGTGGGGGACGCCTGGCTAGACAGCAGTACATGTGAAAAAGATCTTGGAGTCCTTGTGGACAACAAGTTAAACATGAGCCAGCAATGTGATGCGGCTGCTAAGAAAGCCAACGGGATTCTGGCCTGCATCAATAGGGGAATAGCGTCTAGATCCAGGGAAGTCATGCTCCCCCTCTATTCTGCCTTGGTCAGACCACACCTGGAATACTGTGTCCAATTCTGGGCACCGCAATTGAAGGGAGATGTTGACAAGCTGGAAAGCGTCCAGAGGAGGGCAACTAAAATGATCAAAGGTCTGGAGAACAAGTCCTATGAGGAGCGGCTTAAAGAACTGGGCATGTTTAGCCTGCAGAAGAGAAGGCTAAGAGGAGACATGATAGCCATGTACAAATACGTGAGGGGAAGTCATAGGGAGGAGGGAGCAAGCTTGTTTTCTGCTGCCCTGCAGACTAGGACGTGGAACAATGGCTTCAAACTACAGGAAAGGAGATTCCACCTGAACATTAGGAAGAACTTCCTCACAGTCAGGGCTGTTCGGCAGTGGAACTCTCTCCCCCAGACTGTGGTGGAGGCTCCTTCTTTGGAGGCTTTTAAGCAGAGGCTGGATGGCCATCTGTCGGGGGTGCTTTGAATGCGATTTCCTGCTTCTTGGCAGGGGGTTGGACTGGATGGCCCAAGAGGTCTCTTCCAACTCTACTATTCTATGGTTTTATGATTCTATGGGGTGGGGGTGGGGGGGGGGCAGAACAGTGAATTGATTCAGACTTCAAACCAACTAATTTCCGCCACAGAGGAACACTAACCAGTGACAATATCAGAGGGAATCCCCAGACAGTGGGAGCCCAGATCCTAGCTGTGTGGTTTTCCAGGCAATCAGAGGCTGATGCGAGTATTCAAAGACCTGCCAGGCTCCAGACATGTGGTTTAAATAGTTACTGAAATCCCTCAATAAATTTCTTCTGTGTGTATGTGTTTATACTAGGCTGCATGCCTTTGGCTGGACCTACTTTTTTCCTTGTTTTCCTTGTCCCACACACATTATTTTGGGTTTACCAAATTTGTAACTATTTCACTGCATGCATTTGGTTTGGTTCATGCTGAAAGATAAAAATTATAAAATTGAAAGAGCACAACATGAGGATTGGAAGGCATGGATATTTATGGTATGACAAAGCTAAGATTAATGTTGATTTTAATCATTATGTGAGATGTCCCTTACTGAGCATATGGCATCGATACAAAGAAATGTTTAGCCCAAAATGTATTTATGAGCATAAGGGTGCATCTACACTGCAGAATAAATGTAGTTTGACATTTTAACTGCCATGGATCAATGGGAGTTGTAGGAGACAAAGAGTGCTGGTGTTTTACCAATCTACAAACCCCATGGCATTGAGTTAGGGCAGGTAACGCGGTGGAAAACTGCAGTAAGTCTCATAGAGTTGAACAGAGCTTATTATAGTGTAGCATTCATATGAGCTTAGTAATAGCATCTTGAGCAGGGAGAGTTAGATTGTTCCTGTGTCCAACAATTGAGCCTGGAAGTAATTAGTAATTAGCAAAATAAGAAGAGATTGTAAATTCCCCCTTTTACATTTTTCAGTATTTTATCACAAACATTGTCCAAAAGGACACACCCTATGGTCTGTTCTCTCACTTTCAGAATACTCTAAATGGAGTCCTTTGCTTTGCCTGCTGCTGTAAATTGCTTCTGAGGACACCAAATGTGTCAGGTTTGCCTATTCACTTTCTGTTTTCACCAGCCTCCACAGGGCACATTGAAGAATAATAGGGTGAAATTGAGCAAAGAAAAACCTGGACTGAACATCAGGAAAATTTTCCTAACAGTGACAGCTATTACAATGGGAAATAGATTCACAGGACGTGTGTAGAGCACCCCATTGCTTGCATCGTTCAAATAGGATTGAGGGAAAAGTGTGTTTAGAAATAATTGTAGGAACAACAATCAAAGTAAATCTTTTTAGGCCAGACAGAGCAATGGCGTGTCCTAAATAAATAAATAAATCAGTTAATATCTGATTTCTAGTCTTAAAAGATCAACTGAAATCAGTAAGAATTCAGGAAATTATAGAGTCATTCAGATACTCACATTTATCAATTCCTGCCAGTGACCTGCCTCTGAAAGCCAGTGCAGCATCCATTCTATTCTGAATTTTAGTCTGAACTTTGAAGGAGTTATTTTAAGGTGATGAGTCTATTTGAGGAGAGATGAGGTGCAGCACTATCAGTAGGGATATTTCTGTTCCAAATCTTGCAACCTGTGAAAGAGTTAATGCTTTGTGTTTTTGGGCAATTATTTTGGCAGTTTCACTGGAAAGCTTGTGTGATTGACTCTTAATATATCTTTTAATTTTTCTAATACGATCACAACATCTTTACAGACATTCATCTTTAAATACATTACAATCCTTTCAGTTATCTGCTTTGATACACAGAAATCCCTTAAAACAATGTTTTCCATAATGCTACTTCTGGCAAAAGACAATAGTTGCTCAAAGAAGAAGGAAAAGAAACATTCTATCATGGATGTAGCTCAGGATGGGGAAGCAAAATGTGTGCACTGCCCAAACAAAATGAAAATTTTCTTCAGTCTCCAAAAATCTAATTTTGCAGAGAGTGAAACACTAAAAATCTATTGTATTTGTTGTATTTTCATTCCATTGCTCACTTTGTCTGTCACTTTTTAAGGTGCCTAGACTATTTTTCTAGAAATTGGAGAACTAAAGGAAAATTGCAAAGGGGGTGGGGAAATCTTTTATTTGGGTGTAGTGCTTTCTCTCTATAGCTACATCCTTGCCTTGCTCTCTTATCCTCAGTATGGTGCATTAGAATTATTTTGTGGTGTTCCCTTAATTATCTTCAGAAACATACATAATGTGCTGAAATGCATGCATGAAAGACCAAGGCTCGGGGAGCCGAAGACCACCCTGATAATGAGTCCCTGATTGATGCATGATACGTGTAAATACATTTTTATGCAGAGAAAGGGGGCATTTGTTACCACAAGTGTTTCACCTTCAACACAAATATGCAGTGCCCTTACATTTACTTGGGGATTATTGCAGCACTACAACTAATTACTTCCCAGCAACTATTGGCCTCAGGTTAGAGACAAGCCATTTCTGGCAATATGTGGAATGAGTTCATGTAAAAGGGGAGGGAGGGTAGGATTATCCTTTGCTGGGCAGATTGCATTGCCATGGTGACTTATCTTGAGCATACATGCTGCTCACACAACAGCGCAAGGAACTTATTTGAAGTGTGCAGAAATATTTATAACAACACCAATAGCAGCAGCCACTTTTCTAAATCAAGTTTGCTGGGGTGTATGTCGAACATGTGGTCAGCAATTAAAGAGACATGTTCCTGACAGTTTTTCATGAGCTACAAAGTATAAGGCTGCCCAAAGAGATTTGCCCGCTGTTTCTGCACAAGAAGGGTTTCATGAATGAGTTGGCTCAACTCTTGGACGTAGACCAGGGAGGCCTGGGTTTTATTAAACAATCATGAAGACTCTTGGATGAACTAGGATTGTTCAGTGTCTCTAAGCCAAAAGGGGTCATGGTTGTCAAGAAGGTGAACTGGTGGGGAGAGGGCAGTATAGACTACCTAGAGCTCCTTGGAAGAAGGAAATAAATGCAACAGGTTGAATATTCACATCATTGTATCTGTTTCACTGCACCTAGAGTCATAAAATTATAGAATCAGAGAGTTGGAAGAGACCTCATGGGCCATCCAGTCCAACCCGCTGCCAAGAAGCAGGAAAATCACATTCAAAGCACGCCCAACAGATGGCCATCCAGCCTCTGCTTAAAAGCCTCCAAAGAAGGAGCCTCTACTACACTCCAGGGCAGAGAGTTCCACTGTTGAACAGCTCTCTCTCACAGTGAAGAAGTTCTTCCTAATGTTCAGGTGGAATCTCCTTTCCTGTAGTTTGAAGCCATTGTTCCACGTCCTGGTCTCCAGGGCAGCAAAAAACAAAAAAAAAAACAAGCTTGCTCCCTTCTCCCTATGACTCCCCCTCACATATGTATACATGGCTATCATGTCTCCTCTCAGCCTTCTCTTCTCCAGGCTAAACATGCCCAGCTCTTTCAGCTGCTCCTCTTAGGACTTGTTCTCCAGACCCTTGATCATTTGTCGCCCTCCTCTGGACACATTCCAGCTTGTCAACATCTCCATTCAATTGCGGTGCCCAGAATTGGACACAGTATTTCAGGTGTGGGTTGACCAAGGCAGAATAGCAGGTAGCATGACTTTCCTGGAACTAAACACTAAACTCCTATTGATGCAGGCCAAAATCCCATTGTCTATTTTTCTTGTCACATCACATTGTTGGCTCATGTTTAACTTGTCCATGAGGACTCCAAAATCCTTTTCATATGTACTGCTGTAGAGCCAGGCGTCCCCCATTCTGTATCTTTGCATTCCATTTTTTCTGCCAAAGTGAAGTATCTTGCATTTGTCCCTGTTGAACTTCATTTTGTTAGTTTCAGCCCATCTCTCTAATCTGTTAAGATCATTTTGAATTCTGCTCCTGTCTTCTGGAGTGTTGGCTATCCCTCCCAGTTTGGTGTCGTCTGCAAACTTGATGATCGTGCCTTGTAGCCCTTCATCTAAGTCATTAATAAAGATGTTGAACAGAACCAGGCCCAGGACAGAACACTACGACACTCCACTCGTCACTTCATTCCAGGATGAAGAAGATGCATTGGTGAGCACCCATTGGGTTCGTTCACTTAACCAATTACAGATTCACCTAACCAGAGTTTTGCCTGGCCCACATTTGACTAATTTGTTTGCCAGAAGGTCATGGGGGACCTTGTCGAAGGCCTTACTGAAATCCAGATACGCTACATCCATGTTGTTCCCTCTATCCACCCAGCTTGTAACTCTATTGAAAAAAGAGATCAGATCAGACCTCTATTTAAATATGTTTCAATCATTTTAATTTTTAAGATCTTTTAATGGAGTAACATCTGTTTAAATAAAGTCCTCCTCCTTCCCTTCCACCACCACTACCATCATTATCATTTACAAAGATTTAGGGACAGAAAATATGTACTTAAAGTCATCACCTACTTGTTCTTAAAGACAATGAATCTGCTGGAAAAAGGTGGGAACTTTATGTCTGAAATGTGCGATGTAAATGAGCAGAAAATTCCACTGGTTAAAAAAGCAAGGGCACAGAGATGGTTCACTTTGCTTAATGATAGGGCCAGCTCTGGCTGAATTTTAGTTGAAAGCACATTTTCAGAATATGTAACAAAGAAATCAGCAGAGGAAGTGACTTTCCAAAAGAACAACGGCAGCTGAATGGAAGGATCTTTTATGGAGTGCCATTAACTTTTCAACCTAACAAACTATACTTTGTTCTTTTTTATCAAACAAATGCCAGAAGGAGGTATATTCTTTATTATCATTAAGAATACAATCAAAGACATGTCTATGCAGAAGTAAGTTAATTGAGTTCAGAAATGGAAAGAGACTCTAGAAAGGTAGAAATATATATGCATACATTTGCTTTCCCAGCAGTAAGCCCATTGAATGGTTTGATTATGGGTGGTGATGTAGGCATAATAAAGCTGGCGTAATTCTTAGAACCTAACATTTGGGGTCCTCACAGCCAAGACACTACAGGAGAGATGGCTTGGGAAACAACCTATTTTCCAAGCAACTCCTTTCAAAGTGACTTGGTGCTAAGATCCCCGAATCCTGGCATGCATGAAATAAGAAGCCAGTCCCTAGTCTTTTTTCCCAGTTATTGCTAGTGTTGTTATCTCACTTTAACAAAGATAGAGGTTGTCAAACAACTTGCAGACAAGTTCATTCTGGGCATCATTTGCCACAAGCGGCTCAACCTAAAAGCTAATTGCACCAGGATGTGAGCAACAGATAGATTAATTTAGAGGAGGTGCTTAGGATCTGGCCCTAAGAAACTCTTATTACATGTGTAACATTCACTGAAATTTGCACTTCTTTGGAAAAAAATTTTTTTTTACTTGCAATGGCAATCCTTTTGCAAAGGCCAGGTAAGTGGGTGATAGAACTATCTACCATCTTCAGAGTGATTTGGCTGTGAGACGCACTTGCATTTCCTTTCTCCTGCTCAAAGCAACAGCTAAAGAGGTGGAATAAGACCACCATTCATTACTTATGGAACACAAATGTTATATAATACAAATCCTCTTCAGAGGTATTGCTTTCAAAAGTTTGCCAAAAATGTGAGGATTAGGATATGTAGGGAAGGGTAAGTCCTGATGTTAAGTCCAGTTGTGTCCGACTCTGGGGGTTGGTGCCCATCTCCATTTCTAAGCCGAAGAGCCAGCGTTGTCCTTGGACACCTCCAAGGTCATGTGGCTGGCATGACTGAATGGAGTGCTGTTACCTTCCCGCCAGAGTGGTAGCTATTGATCTACTCACATTTGCATATTTTCGAACTGCTAGGTTGGCAGAAGATAGGATATATGGTCAATAAATAAAAAGAGACGTATGTAGGCCATCTGTCTTGCTTTGAAATCTATCTCACATAAAATTGAAACTGAGCTCTTGTGAATGCATGTATTCTATGTACATAGAATAATACCATGCATTGCTTTTGCAATTTGACCACAATGCCTGTCTTTCAGAGAAACAAACAAACAAAATCCTTAGATGTCACCTGGTTTCCTAACCTCTCCTTTGGCTTCTACTTTGGCTTTGTCTTCCATCCCTTAGGCAGAGAAAATAATAAAAATGTTTACCAAGGACAATTTCACTTGTATCAGCATATACTTTTTTACTCTGTTCCATGCACTATACAGAGGTTTCATAGAAGACACACAGGGATTCATTGGCAGATGAGGTACTGGGCAAATGTTCCTTTGTGACAGATCATTTCAAACTATTATACCTAACCTGAAGATAATTTATACTATAGTATTAATAATGTTGTGTAAGAAAAAAATTGTATACAATTAAACTATCCAAAAGCAAAGCTCTCACTGTCTCAGCCATCCATGTGGATGATTTTGGAATTTTTTCAATTTCCAAATTCTTTATAAGGTATGCTCATCCTGTGTAATCTCCCAATTTTCATTCTATTTTGAACAAATAGAGAGGCTTAGCTGTACCCATTTCTTTCTCCTATTGATTTCAATGAAAATCTCATTATATGCATTCATAAGTCAACCCTAAAGCATGAGGTGAAGAGAAAACATTTCCTATCTTCATCCCCCCCCTCACTTGAAAGGTAAGCACAATGTGAAGTGACTGATTGTGATTGTTGATTTGGGGCTGTGGGTTTTGCTGGCTAATGGATAACTTCAGTTTCCTTGCCAGAACTGAGAGTGGGTATTCATCTGGTAGCATCAGGAAGGACTGCCTTCCACTTCACAGTGTCCTGTAATTTGTCCAGAATGCTGCCTCTCCAGTTTGATTTAAAAACACACCTTCCAGATTGAAAAAGAAAATGTTGGTGCACAGACAGAAACTCATAAACATTCAAAACATTTCCCATTTTGATCCAGATCTCGTGTGATTCAATGTAGGGTTAATTTATGTTCGGTAAGAACCACAAGCCCCATTTCTGGCCCTACGTTTCTAAATAATTTGTTTTAATCGTGTCTTTGCTTAGTTTAGCTCTCCGTTTTTGCCCTCTTAATGTAATTTGTGACATAAAGTCGGTATGTTAAACAGAGGTATTGTAATGGGTCTCATGTACAAACTTGACTTGCTCTCGGTGGCACGGTACTGGTCTGTAACAGAATACACAATTGTGCTGCCTGTTTCAGCGGGATGTCCCCATGGCTCGCAGAGAGTGCCTCGACCTCTCCTAGACTTATGACACATGCAGCCACATTTTAATGGCTGAAATGGCTCTGAGGCTTTCCCAGTAGAGCCAATTTTCACCCTCTGCGAATAGAAGTTTCAGCCTCACAGCAAAGAGCTTAGTTTGGTGATGAGCTAACATGTGAGACCAGCATGAGAATAAATTTGTGACTCTTTGCCCCTGATGGCAAGGTTTTTCACATTGTGATGAGTGGATATGTGATGTAGAGCTTCCTTGGAAGAGACACAGACACCAGAGTAATATAGGCTGATAAGATATTTTGTCACTGAGAAAAAGATGTTGCTACTCACAGCTTGTCAGTGTGTCAGGCATTCACTGAGAAAACTATTTGGGACAATCATGACCATTATGATTCCAGACCTCCACTGATAATGGTGTCTTGGTGAATTCTGGAGCACAGATAGATATAAATGGAGCCATTTCAATCTCATGCACAAAGTGTCAACAAGGAGCAGGCTGAATCATGCTGTTGGCCACAGTGGTTAAGCACCACCAAGCAACTAAAGCATTATCCTATCTTTCTTATTGACAACATCATGAGCAATAAGCCTAAGATAAAGAAATGAGATATTACATCATGCACCATTGCACCAGATCAGTGATTCCTCCTCTGCACATAAATAATTTTCCTACACGTTCTATGTTCATATGCTGTTGATTGTATATAAATACAGAAAATGAAGAGGATATCCTTTATGGCAGCCTTCACTAGCCAATATCCCTCAAATATGTTGTACTATGATTTCCATCATGCCAGCCAGCATGATGGGAGGTTGTCAAACTTTTTAAACAGAGGGCCAGTTCAGGGTCTCTCAGACTGTTGGGGAGCCGGACAATAGTTTGTTGTTGTGTGCCTTCACGTTGTCCCAGACTTAGGACAACCCTAAGGCACCCCTCTTACAGAGGTTTCTTGTCAAGATTTATTCAAAAGGGATTTATCTTTGTCTTCTACTGAGGTTGAAAGAGTGTGACTTGCCTAATGTCACCAAGTAGGTCCAGAGCCATATTCTGACATTCAAACCATTATGCTACACTTTCTGAATGCCTTCCCTCGTTGTTTCCTATCTACCTTTCTCTCTTCCTTACTTTTCATCCTTACCTTTCTGTTTCCTAACTTTCTTTTCTCCCTCCCTCTGTCCCTCCTTCTTTCTCTCTCATTTTCCTTTCTTTATTTCTCTTTCTCCTTTCTTTTTTCTTTATTCCTTTCCCCTCCTCTCTCTCTTTTTCCTTCCTTCCTCTCTTTATTTTTCCTCCTTTCCTCTCTCTCCTCCCTCCCTTCTTCCTTCTTCCCTTCTTTCTTCCCTTCCTTTCTCCTTCTCCCCACCTTCCTTTCTTCCTTTCTTCCTCCCTCCCCCCCTCTCTCTTTCTCATTGGTTTGTTAATTCTCCTGTCTTCCACATTTTAAATGCTGTCCCATAAACCCACCTTACTTTTGGCACTAGAACAAAAACAAGGGGAGAAAGAAAAGAATACTGCACACACAAACTCACAACATCCTCATTATTACTGGCTCCAAAGAAAGTCCAAAAGTGGGCGCAAATGGCAGTGGAAGTGGGGGCAGGTGCAAATGGCAGTGGCAGGATCAGCAAGTCTAAAGTTTAGGGTGAGTAACTTACTTTGGAGGACCGGATCTGGACTGTGGGTCATAGTTTGAGGAGCCCTGCTGTAGACCATCAATCACCGAAATTTCTTGACATATAGTGCATAGGATTATAGCTAAATGCTACCTCCACTAAGTGTGAGATTCCCCGTGGTCCCTCATTGTAAAGTGATTACAAAAAGCCATTGGAAAGAAAGACAGCCTAAAATTCCCTAAAAGCCACATTTTGTAGCTGTTCTTGGAAGTTAAGCAGGTTCAGGTCTGGTTTGTAATAGGATGAGGGACTTTCAAGCTCTTGAAAACAAAGGAATTCCAGACAAGAAACAACCAGCTAATCACCTCCCAACAAATGATTCCCCCAGGCAGTAAGCAGCCAGACCCTGAAACTGCAGGCCATTAAATGTTAATCAAAGTGGCAAATTGCAACATTCACTCCTATCTCAAACAGACAAGAGTTCTTTCTCCCACCCTGGACACTCCACAGATATATAAACCCCAATGGGGGAAATATAAACCCTAGTTTCCAACAGACCTCACAATCTCTGAGGATGCCTGCCATAGACACAGGTTTTTTTTGGGTTTTTTTTTCCATGTCAGGAGCAACCAGAGTTGCTTCTGGAGTGAGAGAATTGGCCGTCTGCAAGGACGTTGCCCAGGGGACGCCCGGATGTTTTACCATCCTTGTGGGAGGCTTCTCTCATGTCCCTGCATGGAGCTGGAGCTGATAGAGGGAGCTCATCCACGCTCTCCCCGAGTGGGATTCGAACCTGGCAGCCTTCAGGTCAGCAATCCAACCAAGTCACAAGGCTTTTATCCCCTAGGCCACTGGAGGCTCTGCATAGACACAGGTGAAATGTCAGAAGAGAATGCTTCTGGAACACAGCCATACAGCCCAATAAACTCACAGCAACCCAGTGAATCTAGCCATGAAAGATAATACATTTGTCAAGATGTTGTAGGTTATATTTCAAAGAAAAGCAAAAACCAACTACCTTCCCAATGTTTCCATCTACACTTATCATTTAGGACAGTGTGGGATTGGATCAGCCAATGGACAGCTATAAAATGCACATGGTTGATCCAGATTAAGCTTGGAAAACCACTTAATGTGGCTTCATTCTGGGTTTTAAAAACTCAGGGAAAGGATGACATTTGTACCTGGATTTGGCTTTTCCCTTGAGATATGGCAGGGCAGATACCCATCCTGTGCTTCCCATGCTCAGATGGTCTGGGGCACAGAATGGCTGTCCTCTCCCACCATCTCTCTCCCTGTCTCTGCCAGCTACAATGGTGATAGGGTCACATACCTCATGGTTGCCAGTGCCTCGTCCTAGAGAGGAGCAAGAGGGGATCCCTCTTCCCAGGCTCCCTTGCTAATCTCCCTGTTGCCTTTGCAGCTGGGAGTGACAAGAAGAGAGACGGGTGGTGGCAGTTGGGACACCACCCAGAGGCAATAGACTGGCTTTGGTGCAGCTGGGTGGTAGAGAGAGACCATCCCACCTCTGAAATGGCCCAAAGTGCCCTTGTTGGACGAAAATGTGGACTTGAGCCACACTGCATTATTTATCAGTGTATGCCATAAGAAAACCCTATGAAATTAATGCTGGTCACCATCATTCATTAGGGAACTTGAAGGCATATATATGCACATTCAAAGAAAGACAAGAGTTTTGTCATTTCTTTGTCAATGTGACAGTATATGTATATAAATTCTGCGGTGTCCATTACAAAGTTTTGTCAAGGAAACACAGAGCCTGTATATTGCCACAGCAAAATAAAAATATAACATAACAGAAAGCGTGGTTCCTGTGTTTATAGAATGGCATTTCTTCGCTTTCACTGGAGTTATGAATGGGAAATGAATGAATGAGTGGAATAGGAAGTGCTATAGATCAGCAAAATTACCACATTCAACACATTCTAGCCTGTTTGCCACTGTTTCAGTAGCGCCATATAAATATTTAAGAGTCACTGACAAGGTAACAAATATAACACAATCAGTTCTTTACTTCTTTTTTTCTGCTATAAGCCTTAATATTTTCCCTGCCATTACCTATGGCAGAAAGAAAAAATGGCAAGAGAAAATGGGGACCTTTGCTAGTTAATAGTAAACCACCTAATTTGGGAGGCCATCTTTGAAATTGGCTCTTGAAAGCCACTGAAAAATCCCTGTAATGCAATGAAGAAACATTAAGAACCAACTAAATAACTGAGTTGTGGTGTACTGTACTCTGCTAGGGAGTAGTTAGAATTTCATAGCATCCAAGACAGCCATGGGTCTTTCCCCATTGCTATTTGGCCTAGTTCCTTCTAGACCAGATTTTTCTGTTCCTGGGGTGGAAAAACATTTTTATTCTTTTGTCACTGACAGATCACTATGTGGCCATGTTTAGATGTGCTGGTCTTTGGAACTTCATTGACTCAGAAGTCTGAAAGATCCAAATGGGCAGTTCTAGACAATTTTCCTGTTACTTTACCAATTTATGCTGTCAAAGTCCTGGTCGACTTATAGAATGGGAAAATGACCTAGGTGGCTGAAACAATTACTTACCTTTTTCTGCATAGCAACACACGAATTCCCTGTTTTACAAGGGATTTGTGGCCAATGAAGTAAGTGGGACAACAAGAACAAGTTAGAAGGAAACCTCACAGTATGCCTGAGTGAATACAGACTAGAACCCCATTTGTACACCTATACTGTGGTTGTAAATATAGCATGGGAACTGTTCAACATCCCAACTACCACCTTCATGTCTGTACATGTCTGTAAAGTAGCTGTTCTGCTGATTGGTCTGTTACACTGCTGTAACAACTGAAAATGACCCATTGCAAATGCAAAACCAGAGGCTAAAATTATATCGACTCGATCTATAATGAACAATAGTATTCAAGTTTTTTAAAAATAAATTTTATTTGATACATCCCGACAATTGACACACTTTTGCCATACAGGAGTTATTTCAGTACACATTATTCCAAAAATAAATATTACTTAAATGACATTTTAAATGTTCCATAGATATGTATCACCCACCACCCCCGCCCTCCCCTCATTCCCCCCACCCCACTGGAATAACAATTCTAATTAATGTCATTGCATCAGTTTAACCGTGTGGAAAGCCTGGTTCAAGGTGCTGTATCTGTCGTCTCTGTCTATTTTGTCAATTAGCACGGACCATTTTCTGAACCAGTCTTGTTCTTTTTGGCTATTTGTATATTTGTTTTTCCTTTGATTGATAAAGTCATTAATTATATATTCTGATATATAAGCTCACCAAGTTTCTAAATCCCATTTTGTATCATCTCTCCATCCTCAGGCTATTGTGGCCGTCATATATTTTAGGATCTCTGCCCAATTATTGTTATCTTCCTTTGTCTTTATTGTGAGAGATATGAATCTGGCTTTATCCCACATTAATTTTTTTCCTTTTATTTCTTCCATTACTATTCTTATTTTACTATAATAATTCTGAATTTTTCTACAGTCCCACCACATATGGGAGAATGAACCCATTCCCCCACAGTTGTGCCAACACTTGTTTGAAATATTTCCCATTATGTGTGCTAATTGGAGGGGGATTCTGTATCATTTAAAGATTATTTTCCTTTGGGTTTCTTTGATCTTTATATGTTTAATTTTATGAATATCATCAATCCAAGACCTGATTAATTTCTCAGTAAAATGTTTTCTCTTGTTTCCAATTCTCTATAAAGGTTCTTTTTGTGTTATAAGTTAAGGTAATTAGTTCCTCATACAATAGCCCAGTCATTCCTTTATCTATTTGTACTTTCCTTTTAATTATTCTATCTAGTGGGGTTTCTGCTGCTTCTCTTCTTTTTAACAATAGTATTCAAGTTAGCATCTTCACTGATAAAGCTAAGTAATTAAGTCGGCAAATTTCATATAAATGTATTGCAATGGGTTATTGAGTGATCTATACTCAACAGATGATAGAGAAAAACAAATTCTGTGTAACACAGTCTTAAAAGAACAGTTGGGACCTGGAGACTATCCATACTGCAGAATTATAGCAGTTTGACATCATTTTAATGGCTATAGCTTCATCTCATGGAAATCTGGAATCTGAAGTTTGTTGTGGAATCACAGCTCTCTAAAAGAATTAAGTACATATATCACAAAACTATAAATTCCAGAATTCCTTAGCATTGATCCATGGCAATTAATGTGGTATCAAACTGCTCTACTCCTACAGGTTGGAAACAGCCCTGGATTATCTTAAATTCACAGGCCAGGATAACCTGGAGCCTAGACGACTGTACTGATAATTTATTTTTATTTTATTTATTTACAGCATTTATATTCTGCCCTTCTCACCCCGAAGGGGACTCAGGGCGGATCACATTGCACACATAAAGGCAAACATTCAATGCCATAACATAGAACAGAGACAGAGACAAGATGCAGGCACGGGCTGGCCTCGAACTCATGACCTCTTGGTCATAGTGATTTGTTGCAGCTGGCTTGCTTTCTAGCCTGCGCCAGAGCCTGGCCTAATTCCAGTCAAGTTGTTTATGTTTCATCTAAAAACTGTGGTTTCTCTTCAGATTGTATAATACTAGACGGTGTCATTGTCCCCAAAGACAAGATTTGATCAATTATCCCTTTCCAACCTGTAGAAATCAACTGAGTGAGCTTTCATTTTAACCACCCCATAGGCTGGAAATCAGAAGACTAAATGATTTGGGCAAAGATGAAATTTTCCTGTTATAGCATGAATTTCTAATCTGTAGCTCTCTGCTCTTGACAAAGCCACTTAAAAGAACTAGGAGTAGTCCAGGCAGGGGTAAATTCCCTGGGAATGATTAGTATGGATTCTCTGAACTTTCTTTAGCAGGTTTACTCCCTGTATCCTCCTCATCAAAAGCAAAGAAAAACCAAACACTCAAGGCATGCTGCGCTGAATACGCCTTCTGCAGCTTGAGTCACAGTGCCCCTGGTAATGGCCTGCCAGCCAAACTGCTATCATGTGTGCCTGTGAATGTGTGTGCATGCGTGTCTTTCTTTTTGAAGGATGACAGTTCCCAAGTGAAAGGACACTTCAGCTCTAATAAAAACTTTCTTTCTATTGTCTGAGTTTTGTTTGTTTTCTGGCAACCCCCTCACTGCCTGTGTTTTGTGTGTACGCGTATATTTCCCACTTCTGTGCACAGAGGCCAACTAGAGTCTTTGGAGGCTTCTCCGTAGTATTGCCTGAAGCAAATACCACAGCTCAATAGCAATTTAATATTGTAATCAGGGAGCAAACTGTGCAGTTTTGGCACATGGTGATAATTATTAACTAGCTTTATTAGTGTTCAGGTTCTAGTAACTAATATTTACAAAAGGTTCCCTGCGTTGGGGAGACCTTGCCTAGACACCAGCGTTTGACATATTCCTGAGTGATTGTCAGTGGACCTTTGAGCCACTGCTTAGGCTCCCTGTTTAAAGATGAAACATCAATACTGCAAAATCACACTTCAAAAGGCCTATTTCATGAATAATAAATTCTCAAGATGTAAAACTATACCAAGCGTCAGAACATTTTGTGAATTTATGAGCAACATAGCTGTAGAAAAAAAGGTATCAGGAAGATCAGATTCACAGATATGTATATATAAATAGACACTCAGCCAGTCAGGAATGCCATTTAAACACTAATCTGATATTTGCACATTTTCTGTATGCTTCCCAAACAGCATGTAATTTTGATCTCTTAATTTCATAGCTCAGAGATCACATAAAAGTAGGGGCAATGTGACCAAACATATCACTCTCCAACTGAATTAAATTTAAAAAATATTGATGTACTTGGTGAATCAGGTAATGTCATTCTTTGTTTTTGTCTAAACCCCCAATCTTGATGATAGACATGCAAATCTCATGCAGGCTATCCCAATACTAACCAGAGTGCACTAACAGAATGATTAAAACAACCCAAACAAACACAAAACACAATGTAGCTTCTTCTAAATAATTCTCTGACATTCTCATGCAATAGGTTGCCCCATATTCATAACCAAAAAGGTATACTTCATACTCAGTTAAATAAACTTTTACAAGCTGTGTTTGGGTTTTCTCTTTCATGCAGTCCATATTCCATGAATGGAGTGCATTAGACTACAGATGTTCTTGCATGCCTTCAAATACTTTCTGCGTAACAACGAACTTATCATAAGATTTTTTTTTGGCAAGATTTGCTCAAAGCAGATTTGCTATTGAGTTCTTCTGAAACTGAAAATGCCTGACTTGCCCAAGGTCCCCAGTGTAAATTCTGTGATAGATAGGATTCAGAATCTGATCTTCCCAAGTCTTAGTCCAAAATCAAAGTACTGGCTCACATTAATTTACATAACTTAAAAATGGAGAGCAATGACATTGAATCAGATAAAGATCTTCTTTGATTTAATTTGATCATTAATCAAAGTGGAGACTTTAGCCAAAAAAAATAAGACTAAGACTGGCAAAGACAGTTATGAAGGAAATAGATAGGATTGACAAGTCTAAAAATATATAATTATATACCAAAATCAGAATAATCCAGGCCATAGTACAGTTGGCCCTCCACATCTACACATTAACTTTTCCTGATTTGATTATTGATAGATTTGATTAAAATGTTCTCTCTAGGAAGCTCTAGGACTCCTAGTGTGACTTGACCACAAGGTTATGCTGGAGGACCTAGAGATAACTAGAAAACACCTCTCCAGAATTTGCTAGGTCTTTCAGTGTAATTCTGCAATCAGCTTCCATTGGAAGTTGACCCTAGAGTTATGCTGGAGAATCTTGAAATTCCTAGGGAAGTGTCATCTAAGGTTAAAAACCACAATTTTTGGTTCTGTTTTTTCTCCCCCACATTCATGGGAATCCTATGCCCCTAACTCCAGTGAATGTGAAGGGCTGGTTATATTTTCAGTCTCTATGGGCGTGAAAGTGAAGAAAGCTGACAAGAAGTAAATCATCTAATTTAAAATGCAATTCTGGACTATAATAATAATAATAAACATTATTTACATCCCACCCTATCTCCCCATAGGGACTCAGAGTACTTTACAACAAATATCAGCAAATATTCACTGTCATAAGATACTAGACAAATAAAAACAAATAAATGGTCCTGAAAGAAATTCAGTATACACTTTCACTAAAAGTGAAACTCTCACTAGAAGTGACTGAACTGTGGTTTCCATCCTATGGACAAAGTGCCTCTGGCATAATGTGGACCTATGTTTTGTTAAAAACACAAGTGGCCATATACAAATTTGAGATTCTGGCCCTGCAGTTTCAGACCCGAGATGCTCCTGGCCTGCCAATTGTAGTAATGTACAGGTTGGATAAATTGTCTAGTAATGAAGGGTGTCACATTTGATATAGCCCAACCAACCAAATGACATTTGTTGTCTATAAACAGTTATTTTGGCTAAGCAATTTATTGATAAACGAACAAGTAGAAATTATTCATATTGATTTTAATAAATTGGATTTGAGTCACACTTAAAGATAATTATGTTTTATCATTTGGCCTGTAACCCTGTACATTTCTCTTTCCTCCTAGTGTCATATACAGCCATTGAATGGAAAATGATCTATAATTAGTAATAATTTCAATTATTTCTTACATAGTTAAATACTTTAAACATTCCTCTTTGATCTCTGTGAGGTGTTATGTTGTCAAGCACATGTGAAAAGTAAGAGGTCTCCTTTGTACTTTTCATGGGCTGTTATGAATAAAAATATTTATATGATCACTGCAAAATGGTCAAAAGTTAATAGATGAAACTGTGTTTAATTAAGATTGAGATCAGTGACAGAAGAAACTACAAGGAGAATTGTACATACTGTATACACACTTTCTGAGATTTGATGATATTTTTTGAAATTCTTGTTTTTGTTTGGCCCTTAAAATGTATGTGTTTAAATGCCAAACCCAACACTTAATTTTCAGTGTTCACTTCATTTAAATCTGGAGATACAATCCATTGTAGTTATTGACTATGGCAATATGATCTACAAAGCTCTGTGGGATAGAGGCCCTGGCAGCTCCATCCTACATAGACCAAAATTCATGGCCGTAGAGGTTCAACAAACCCAGACTGTGGCGTGATAATGATTTTCCTATCAGTTTTGATGATGATACCACTCTGATAGCTGAAAGTGAGGAGGAGCTGAGGAGACTTATCACCAAGGTGAAAGAAGAAAGTGCAAAAGCCGGGTTGCAGTTAAACATCAAGAAAACCAAGATTCTGGCAGCCAGGCTGATTGAGAACTGGCAAATAGATGGAGAAAATGTGGAGGCTGTGACAGACTTTATATTTCTAGGTGCAAAGATCACTGCAGATGCAGACTGCAGCCAGGAAATCAGGAGACGTTTACATCTTGGGAGGAGAACAATGGTCAACCTCAACAAAATAGTGAAGAGCAGAGACATCACAATGGAAACAAAAGTCCGCATAGTCAAAGCAATGGTATTCCCCATAGTAACCTATGGTTGCGAGAGCTGGACCATAAGGAAGGCTGAGCGAAGGAAGAGAGATGCTTTTGAACTTTGGTGTTGGAGGAAAATCCTGAGAGTGCCTTGGACCACAAGAAAATCCAACCAGTCCATACTCCAGGAAATAATGCCCGGCTGCTCACTGGAAGGAAGGATATTAGAGGCAAAGATGAAGTATTTTGGCCACATCATAAGAAGACAGGAAAGCTTGGAAAAGATCAAGATGTTGGGGGAAAAGGAAGAGAGGCCGATCAAGGGCAAGATGGATGGATGGTATCCTTGAAGTGACTGGCTTGACCTTGAAGGAACTGGGGACGGTGAAGGCCGACAGGAAGCTGTGGCGTGGACTGGTCCATGAGGTCATGAAGAGTCGGAAATGACTGAATGAATTAACAACAAAACAATCAGTTTTGATGTAAACCTTAAAGGAGCTATCCCAGGTGCTGAATCCTATCCATAAAATAGATGTGGAAGCCACTAGCTACCTTTGTTTTGTCATCACCCAAATACATATTCACTTAAAGTGAAGTTACTTGGTCAGCACTTACTAAAACACCATCTGCTCTGTCTCCTTGGTAAAATTCTATTTCCACCTCCTACCCTTTGGTCCCAGCACTAAATTACTCTTAGAAGACTGATATTCTGGGGATGTGTCTATGCTTCTAATTTTCTATTTTATTGGACCCCTGTGTTTTGTTAGAAATAGAGCAACATTACCTCTAATATAGATAGATTTTTTCTGTCCTTTCTATAAAGTTTATAACCTAGGTACAACTAAGGACAGTTTTTTGGGTGCAAGGAGCTCGCAAATATCCCAGCCAGCATAACAGCACAATTCCCAGCATCCATCACACAGCAGAGCCACTGGCAAAGGGATTCTGGGAACTGCACCAATTTTCCAAGTACTGATGTAGACAACAGGAATTACCACATGCCTCTGGCTTTTTATTCTACTAGGTTTCCAACATGGCCACTCAATCTAGTACTAACCATTTCATTCGCCCTGTCTTGGTTTGAATCACAATGAAAACAGAAAGCAAACAAGTTTCAAACTAGTGACTCAGAATATGACTGGATTTTCTTAAAATAAATTGCTTCAGGAAAATAAGCAGGTAAGACTTCTCAATTCTAAAATATATCACACTGATAGAAAGCTGACAGTATGTTTAATAAAATCTTAGACAATAAAAAGTTATTGATATTGTAAAGCATTTTCTTTATACCTAACAGCCTTAGCATATAAAGATAATGTTTTCTTGCTGGGAGAACGCAATGGGGGCAGCTTCTCTGATTAAATATATCTCAAAGTCAATCTCACCCACTTGCTTTGCTTTTGCCTCAGGCACTGGTGTGTGTTTTTTCCTCCCTCTCTGCCAAGACCAGCTGCTTCCTCGCTGGCTAGGCAGTTCCTCCGGTGCCACAGGGCTGCTTCAGAGATGACAGGGGAGCCAATCCCTCCAGGGCTTGTGTGGGGCAGCTGGGCTTCTCCTGGCTGGGTTCGTGTATGTTATCTGCCCAACAGGCCTGGACACCAAGACCAAGATCTCTCTCGTGCACACTCTCCTTTTTCCTCATTTTCCTGCTAATAATGACCTACATCACCTTGCCTGAATGTATTTTGGTTTCTGCTGGGATGCTATTGAAGTAAGATGCATTCTAGTGTTTTGCCTAGCGTTAGACAATCCTCTTTTTAAAAACAAAAAACAAAAAACCAAATCATTAGTTCTTCTTTCTAACCATCCTTTTTGTGCAGAGCTGCAAGCTCTTGAGGTTGTGCTGAAGGCTGCAGACAGGAGTTACGTGGAAGACAGAGAGGTCCTGCGTCTAGTTGACCTCATCCTCTCATGAATAGAAATGATCTTTAGGTTCTAGGGGAAGACAAATGCATTGAGCACAACTTGCATCAATTAATATTTATGCCAATAGACTGTTACTGTGAAATAAACAAATGTCTGAGAGAAAGCAAACTCGAGAGAAAGATTTGGTAAAAAGTTATATACTTTTAAAAGAGATACAAGTGTTATGCACAGTGGAAAAAAAGCAAATAAAGCTCACAGGGATGATTTTGAACCTACCAGTTTAAGACCAAAGGTAAGGCTGGTTAAGTGTTGGCTCAAGCTGTCCAAAGTTAGGAAACTGGAAGCTGATCCGCCATGTCATGAACTGTGCTATCTTAGAATATACTCTCAAGATACAAGAATGTCTAAAAGAAAGTGAATCCCTATCCCAATCTAAAGTCTACCCTTCCACAAAGCATGGCAGCTTTCTTTCTGGAATTTTCTTGATGCCTTAACTTTGGCCAACTCTGTTGTGAATGTTATTTTTATAACAAGTGCTTGCAATACACACAGTGAACGCATTTTGCTAACTGTGAGGGCTACTTTTGTGTAAAAAACCCTACACCTATTCATTGAAAACATATCAGGCTCAATGCACTCCAAAGGGACAACTAACCCTTTAAATGTCATATAATTATTCAAAAATGCAAATTTTCTATAAATAGTCAGATAAGCAAAGGATATAGTGAAGGAAAAAAATAGCTGCACCAACTTGTCTGCAGTTTGGTAGGTATAATACCCTCATTTTGGGCTACTGTGCCTGAAAATGTCACTTGCTTCTAACAACAGGGAAAAAAAACCTGATAGCTTCTTCTTGATTTCTAAGGAAACTCAACAGGAGGCATGCATTTTTCTGAAAACAGAACTGGCAGAAATAGTGTGCCCAACATGGTTAGGAGTTCCTGATATCAGGTTTAATGGGGCATGAATGCTTTAATGGCGTTAGAACTCTTGCTCAGAACTTCATGAAACTAGTGAAGGATATCCATCCTCAAGTAAGATTTTTTTACCCCTCAAAAAATCACAGAAATGTATGACATTGCTTTTTGAAATCTAAAGAAAAGGGGGGGGGGGGCTTTTCAATTTCCAGTACCTTTAAACTTGCAGTATTTCTGACAGTATTTACTAAATCAGTTTGAAATTTGGCACATTTCTAGACTTTATGAGGATTTATACGGACACCAAAATCCAGATAATGTAGTTAACAGGTGTGATTTATAATTAAAATAAAAAGTTGAGGCATGTTATGGTAAACCACTGACTGTTCTATGTTTGGCTTGAATGATTAACACTTGTCATTATAAAATGGGCAGTAGTGTGTCTCATTAAGTACTATTTCCTAAATAAATATGGTATTTGTTTGTTTATTTATTTATCTATGTGGGTTGCCTTTGAAAACTGTTCAGAAGCTTCAAATAGTCGAATAGGTGACAACCAGATTGCTGGAGTGGCGTACAGGAAGCATACCACCCCCTTGTTACGTCAGCTCACTGGTTGCCAGTCTGCTATCAAGCACAATTCAAAGTGCTGGCTTTACCCTATAACTAGTGGTTCTCAACCAAGGATCCCCAGATGTCTTTGGCCTTCAACTCCCAGAAATCCCAACCGCTGGTAAACTGGCTGGGATTTCTGGGAGTTGTAGGCCAGAAACATCTGGGGACTCCAGGTTGAGAGCCACTGTCCTAAACAGTTCTGGCCCAGCTTACCTGTCCAAACATATCTCCCTCTATGACCCACCTCCAAGGTTAAGATCATTGGGGGAGGCCCTGCTCTCGGTCCCACCACCGTTGCAAGCACAACTGGTGGGAACGAGAGACAGGGCTTTCTCAGTGGTGGCCCCTCCTCTCCAGTAAAATCAGAACAGCCCTCTCCATCCTGTCTTTCAGAAAAAAAACTTAAGACATGATTATGGGATCAAGCATTCGAGCAGTAACTATAGCAGTGCAATAATTGAGATCTTTTAAAGTGATTAACTAACGGATTGATTCTGAACTGTGATTTTAATTGGTGTTTTAATAATTTATGTTTTAATGTTCGGTTTTAATTGTAATTGTTATTTTTGGAATCTGTATGTTGGGCATCAAATTATTGCCAGTTGTTAAGCCGCCTTGAGTCCCCTTCTGGGTGAGAATGACAGAATATAAGTATAGGAAATAAATAAAATAATAATAATAGTATGTGTCTGATTTTTAAATATTCTATAACATAAAGTTGATAAAAGCATGAAAAACATGATGTGTTTCCATTTATAAAATATTCAGAAGAATATGCAGTATTTCTAATAATGAATGCATTTTGTTGACAGTGAAGAAAGTAATACAGAAATATTTCTCATATTTATTGATTTTATTATTTGGATAGAATTCATCTTTTAAAAGCTCCATATAATTCTCATGGAATCAATGAGACTCAGTCAGATTTGACTCTTTCAGAATTAAACCAGTGCCGGTATGAGTGATGGGAGCTAGCCAATCCAAGATAATCTTCTTGCCTGACACTTTGATTGCTGTTGGCTAATTGGCTACAATGATCAATGATGACTAATGGCTGTAATTACACATGATAATGTAATTAAATTTAGAATGGCATTTATCTGTGAATAATCTGCTTATTTCCAAATGAATGTTTTAGGATTGGTTTTAGTTTCTAATCATATCCCCTTTGAAATAGGAACACAAACTAACAAAGAAAATTATCGGGAACAGTCGCGTCACTGTTTTGTTCCTTATAATTCTTTGAACTGATTGTTCTCTTTCATGTCATTGTATACACAATCATACCGGCTTTCCAATTATTCATAATTATGATTTTCCAGGAGGTTTACATGGGGATCTGAATCTGGATGTTGTCATTGACCCTGAAAATAAATACAATTTAACTTTGCACAAGCCATGAGTGCAAATAATCGTGTGGCTAAAAAAATCTGACAACTGTAATAAAATACATGATAAATAACTAATATGAAGTCCAGCTCTGGATAAATTCAGGGCTTCCACAGGGTGTCTCTCTCCTCTTTGTACTTTCCTGATGATTGTTATGGACCTTTCTTAATGGAAATATACCAACAGTCTGTCCATAATGAAGGAAATAGAAATCTAGTGCTGAAAAATGAGTCAATTTTGTGTGGACTTGAAGGGAAGGTAGGAGTAATCCACTACTTGGCTCTTGTTTGCAGCAGTGATTAAAAGAGACACAGGTAGTCAGTCAGGTGGCATGGCCGATGTGTATACACTGGGCATCATACTGCTCTCGGAGAGTAGTTGCCATGGTAACAGAGCCAGGGATGGAGCCGCAATGAAGGAGCGCTACCCTGGAAGTGGAGGGTATTGATTAAATGTACCACTTTCCCCTTCCCTTCCAACTGTTGGGGCTGAAAGGGGAAGGCCACCCCTAGCAAGCAGTGTATGGTGGGACTGGGAGCTATTGACTAATTCCGGCAGAGCTCTTCACTCTCCCTGGAAGTCCACAGTCTCTTGTTTCTCCAATTTGTTTACTTTGCTGAGCTGCCCTTGCTCGGCTCTATGCATTGTTAATGAATATGACATTGTTTGATACCAGAGCTTCATGGGTTGGAGTACTTCCCCCCGTATTCAGAATTCAAGCAGAATTCATTTACTGTTGCGCTGCTTGCCTCCAGTGTTATCACTTGGTGAGTGGATAAATGCACTGCCCTGTTCACCTGTTCTCCAGGAAAGATAATGGAGGAGGCTACTTTTCCAGATTAGCCACAATGACTTTCTTTTTCTGTGGTCTGTTCAGTTCAAACCACAGGGATTTGTTGGCTGGCTGGCTGGTACGAACAGTGCTTTTTGAGGAATAGTTGCTGTAATATTCATTATTCCGAGCCTGACCTCAGACGAGGATGCGGTGACCTTCCTATAATAATGGATACCCATCACTCCCAAGCCTTATGACCTTTCCTTTTTCTTTTTGGTTCTCCAGCCTTTCCCCCCTGCAAAAGAGAGAGGTGGGGGGGAGAAGGCAGCACAATACAATGCAGTCCTCTGCCAGCAGATTTGTTTCAAAAGGAACTCATGCATCTTGCATCTTGAAGATGCATTATTAATGCCTGGACAAATCACATCAGGTGGAACTCAGCAAGTCCTTGGCACTGAAAAAAAGGAACAAAGGCTGGTTCTACAAGAGAGTGAAGGATGAGACAAATTATAACAGCTGGATGTTCCTTGTAAGTAAGATGGCATAAAAGCAGGAATGCTCAAATTGTTTGCACATAATGCGGTATGTGTTTGTGTATGTATGTGTGTGTGTTAGTTACTCATTGCACTATTAATGAAATACTTTAATTGTAGGCTGTTAATAAACATCTATCACCAGGCCTCTTTTCAGATTACAGGACAAAACTGGGCCGGCTTGCTGGTATCCAAATTGCCTCCAAAATGAGCTACACAGTATTAGTTAGCAATTGAGCAGGGCTGCAATGATTGGATTCGCCAGCTGAGAACCCATAGCTATTCCTGTTGCTACAGAATCACATTTTGTACCAAAGTACATAGGTGGAAGGCATGAAATGGCGTTGGGCCCAAGAGTTTTATGATTCCTTAAAGATCAACACATATATCATAGTAGGTTTCATGGGCCAGTGCCCACTTTGTCAGGTACATGATTGCCTATGGGCTAGAGTTCAGAAAGTTTACTCTCTTCAACTACAATCCCCCCACCTTTGCTCAAATTCCCCACGATAATGGCTGTACTCCAGAAAAGTAACTTTTACAAATTTTCATAAGTAGTTAGGTTCCAGAGGTGAATTTGTTGGAAGAGGTGGAGTGTCAGAGCTTACTGGAAAAGGCAGTACAGTTTGGTTATCACAACCCTGCAAACACTCATGGGATGCACAATGTTTATATTTATTACTTTAAAACAACAAGAAAAGTCATTAGCTTAATAGAATTCAATGATTTCAAGACTGATAACGTGTAACCAAAAGCTAAAAACCTGTGATGGGTAAGTTTGAAAACTATATATTTTATAGAATTTTCATGTATTATTTATTCATTTTTAAAAGATGGTATTTTCTGTGAAATGTTACAAATTGTTTTTTTATTGTATCAGAAGCGACTTGAGAACATACTGCAAGTCGCTTCTGGTGTGGGAGAATTGGCCATCTGCAGAGCTGTTGCTCGGGGGATGTCCAGATGTGTTACTGGGATGCTTCTCTCATGTCCTTGCAAACTAGAGCTGACAAACAGAAGATCACCCTGTCTCGCAGATTCAAACCGGCAACCTTCAGGTCAGTAACCCAACATTCAGGTCAACAGTTCACAAGAGTTTAATCCATTGCACCACCGTGGCTGGCTACAAATGGTTAATTCTGAGACAAACTTACGAAAATGTATACAGTCCTTCATTCAGTATACTGCATACCATATTTCCTTCAGAAGACTTGTGAACACAAATGTAATATTTCTACAGAATATACTGTCAGTCCTCCACATTCCCTGAGACCTCGGTGAAAATGAAAAACCACAAATAAAGAAATTGCTATTTTAAAATATATATATTTAGGTCTTCCAGCATGGTTCTATGGTCAATTTCTGCAGGTAGCTGAACAGAGAATCACATTAGGGGATCTCGAAATTCCTAGGGAGGTGTCCTAGAAATCTCTAGGCCTTCCAGCAGGAAGTTGACTATAGAGTCACAATGGAGGACCCAGAAATTCCTAGAAAGAACAGCTTTAATCAAATCAAGAATAATCAAAACTGCAAATGTGGAGGGACGACAGTGATATATGATTTTTTTTTCTATCCCTGTAGATGATATTACTGCTTTGGTTTATTGTAAGAAATTAACTGGTTAATAGGAAACTGGTGGTGTACTTCTGTAAAAGGAACTATCAAATAAAACCTTTTAATGGTTATTCCTATTTCTGATGGGCAACAATTTGTGAATGAAAGCTGAGAAAATGCTTATCAAAAAAAGGAAGAGAAGAAGGACAATATTGGTATTCTGTGAACAGAAATGGGATGTAGGTGGGATGTAGGTGATTATCTTTTATTTCCCCATATGAGTCGCCTGAGCTCCCCAATCTTCAGGCCAGGGCTTTCAGCCTGTCCCACCTTCCTTCCAGGCTTGTCATGAGAGAACATAAGAAAGAACCTTTCTCAGTGGCTGATCTTATATTATGGATCTCTTTCTTGAGGGAGTCTCAGCAGGTGGTGTTTCTGCTCTCTTTTTGCTGGAAGGCAAAGACCTTCCTATTTAAAGAGGCTTTCAATCTTTAGCTAGTGGGGTAAAGAGGTGTGCCGTTTTTAATATGCCATGTGTATTTAATTAGTATTAACTGTTTTAAATGAAATCATTAAAATTAATATTATAATTCCTTTAATTGTAAATGTTTTAATCCTTTCTATTACATATTGTTTTAGCTCTTTTCTTCTAACCCATATATTGCATTGGTTCCATTTTTGGAAAAAAGTAAAATAGAGAATAAACAAGTGCATGAATTTGTTCATCCCGATCCATTCTCTCTCCTTGACTTTCATATAGAATCAAAAGAAAGTCCTCAAAGGCAGTCAATCCAGTTTCACTTGAAAGTCTCCAGAGAAGGAGACATCCCCTGATCCCTCAGCAAATGCATTTGATCTGTTTTGGTATCCAACAGTTCTTACCATCACCATTCTCTTTCCAAGCCAGAGTTCTGAACTGTCTGGTAAGTAGCAGGGGAAACCATCAAGAATGGGAAATTGAAAAATGCAGCAAAACAGAGAGGGGCGTCAATCAACCATGGCCATAGCTTGGCTCCAAAAAAATTGATCATATAGTTCTTTTTGCAGATATGTAGTTGTGAGCACCTTAAGGTGACCTGTATGTGAGGACTATAATAAATAGCTGTCAAATGTAATAAGGAAAAGCTTGCAGTTACTACAAACAAAAATATATAATTAAAGTCTTCTGCTTTCCCTGGTTCCGCTGAATGCAGTTCATATGGGGAAATTAATTTGTTCACATACCACAAACAGTTTTTGAAATCTTTGGATCTCAGTCCATAATGCACTAATCTGAGTAGGGATGCCAGACTGGAACCTCTGGATCTCAGCCCATAATTCCTTATTGAATTAAGGTTGCCAAAGTTGAAATAGTCCCTGGTACTCATGCCTATTGGACAGTCTGCACGGTGATGTCAGAGACTAATAAGGTATAGTAGTATAAAGCTCTTTGTGATTCTGAATAAATGAATGTGACCCACCTCAGGTTAGTTTCACCTTGCTAAAGACACCAGGCTGCACACAGATCGTAGTTTTTTGTAGTTTATTAGGAAATAGGGAAAAGATAGTTCATAAAAGGTAAATGTTCAGTTCCAAAAGATAGTTACAAAAATAAGGCTGTAGAATAAATCCATGGAAACATTAGGCATGAAACAAGGTCCTTAAAAAGAAGCCAAAGTCCCAGAAACGAGGATACGTTCAGGCTACAAGATAATATGGGAAAGCAGACTTGGTTCTTGATTCAAGTGAGGAAATTGCTTTGACGAAGATTTCCCTCTCAGAAGACTGTTTTAATAGCATAACATGAAGGCATTTCTTTGCCCTTGGACCTCCCTCTTATTTGCTATTCTGAGACTTCTGTGCAATCCCTGAAATTCCAAACGACTAGCCTGATCTAGAGAAGCGGCCTCATCGCTTTCAAGGCCACAGGGCTCATTAGTGTTATCAGGCTGTGGCTGGGAGCTACTTTCCCTTTCTGCTTCTTGCACCTGAAAACCATCATCAGTAATAACATCATTTTTCCCGTGTGAAAGCCTCTCTGCTCCTCATCTCCCACAGCAGGAACACTCTGCACCTGAATCTCATAATTCCCATCAGAGTCATCTTGAAACTCCTCCTAAACCTGAATCCCATCATCTTGAAACTGCATCCCAGAATCCTCATCAGTCACACAAAGGCTGAGTCACAACAGAATGAGACTTGAATTTTCTGTGAATACATTCTTAGAACAGTAAGGATGTTATCCCACATAGTCCCACCCAGCCCTACTTTCTACTCAATCATAATACAGAAAGGAAATGGTGTGTAACAGAACACATCCCATAACACAGGGGTAATTCCTGCCTGCATCTGTCATGCCTCATTAAGTAAGTGTTTCTTAAGTGTCGGGAATCACTATGAAACTGACCTCAAGAATTATTATGAAACTGGAGAAGACAGGGAAAACATGTGGGATGGGATCTTTCAAATTCACCCGTGTTGAATCGCTTCAGTGATGTGGCATTCATATGGGTGGTCTCCTACCAAATATTGACATTTATCTCCCAAAATCCTGCTTCGTAAGCATGGCATGGTAATTTTTGTTAATTAATGCAATCATTGAAAATACTGAAATTTCAAAATATCACCACTTTGGTTTTCCTGTCATTTCTCTTTCAAAGCAATCTTGACTTTCGAAATTGTGCTACGGCTAGCTTTTGACTTTTGTTTTGGACTTCTGTGATTGAGAGCAATGTAACTGGGGGAAAGGAGAGGAATCCAGAAAAGAGGGGAATGTAAGTCAATGCCTCCCGTCTCCTTGGGAATAGCAGGAATGGAAGGGAAAGTCTATATCACCGAAGTGGTGCCTCTCTTCCCAGATCAATTCCTCCTGTCTACTTGGGAGGAGCAGGATTGCAAGGTGAAGTCTAGTATCCTCCAAGTTTTTTTTCCAAGTTTTTTAATGAGTTTTTTAAACTGCACTTGCTCATGTGATAAATCTGAAAATGGATGATTTTGGGAGGAAAAGCAAGAAAGAACAACATGTGATGGGATCTAAGAAACAATACAATTTGCTATCTAATGCAACAGGACATAATACCGTGGATACATAATGCCCTCCTTCCCCATGGAATAACGTCCTAAGTCATACAGCTAGGCTGAACAAAAATTTGGGTATTCATGGCTAATAGAGAAGTCCTGAACCGATTTGATGGCTTTCAGTGACAGGTAACAGTGAGGTGATATAACTCTTTGACAATGTAGAGAGTCTCCAATAAGGGGGAGTTGCATGAATTGCATTCTTTGTGTTACTGTTTATCAGAGATGTATTTAACTGGGAATAATGTCTTTCTATGTTTTAAAAAAGAAACAGCATTCACTGTCAAATAATATTAGCCAGTGTTGAAATACTGAAAATGTAAACAAACAACTATTGTGTTAGTTCCAGAAAATGTTGGCTTCATTGTACAACTGTTTCACATATAGTGGTAGGTCTAAACTCCAGTAAGAGGATTTCCTTCCTCCTATTCAAGTCACAAATTAGTGCTTTGAAACACATTGAAAAGAAGCATGTTTTCAAGGTCACTCCAGTATACTCAAGGATCATTAAATAAAATTCCAACTAGAATCTTAAAGGCAATTGCATGTTTTATAAATATATTACTTACTATCCAAGTTTCCTGCTAATCTGAAATCCAGCAATAGGTTTATATGTATAGCTGTATACATATGGAACATAGGGCATTTTATATGTATTGTCGAAGGCTTTCCTGGCCGGAATCACAGAGTTGTTGTGTGTTTTCCGGGCTGTATGGCCATGTTTCAGAAGCATTCTCTTTTGACGTTTCATCCACATCTATGGCACATCTATTCACCCACAACCTCTGAGGATGCCTGCCATAGATGTGGGTGAAACGTCAGGAGAGAATGCTTCTGGAACATGGCCATAAGGCCTGGAAAACACACAACAACCCTATTTTATATGTATTTTTGCTTTCAGAGAATAACTTTTCCTCTGTGTTTTCCAACCCAATATGAAACCGCCTCATTATATTTTCATAATCATGATTAAAACAGCCTAAATTATCCTGCCTGATATATTCAAAGACTTTGTTTTTTCAATGCATAGCACATTTTTTTCTGAGCCGCATCAAATGGGGTGCTTTACACTGAATTCAAAACAAACAAATCTTGCATGAACATATACTGAAGTTTTTAAAAATACATATATAATTTATAAGCTGCTAATAAGATTACATCACAACCAGCTCTATTATCATGCAATAACTGGGAAAAGCAGTTCACCTATTAAGGTACATTAATTTCCACTTTATGGTTTTCTTTTTCCAATTATCAAATTCAATTTATTCAGATGCAGTTCTGGAGTCTACAACCTCTCCGTCTCCCCTCCCACAACATCCAGGGACATCTTAGATCTTCCACAGTGAAATACAATGATTTCATTATTATTATTATGGTAATGTTATTTAATGGTATTTTAAAAATAAAATATATCTTTCACCATAATGGACAAACATTTAAAGTTTATACGTACATTGAAAATCAGATTAGCCTTTTATGTTGTGCCTCTTTCTTTAAGTCAGTGTAGTTGCTTTGAAGTATGCTAAACATAATACAGTACTCTGGATCTACCTTCTTTAAATTCTGAGAATTTTTTAAAAAAATACTAAGCTGTATTTTTGTTTTTATTTCATTTTAATAGCACAAATTGTAGTTGTTACTGTATTTTATATGCTGAGTATGTGTGTTTAGGAATGGAAAACAAACTGAGATTGCAACATCTATCTTTCTAATGTTATGAGAGAGTCTTACTTTTTCTAAAGCCAACTAAATTGCAATTTCTGTCTTTATAATACTATGGAAGGGATTTAGTTGTATAGTTTTTTTAAAACAGATGTATAAATGGTAGGACTAACTGCTATTGATTAATTCCAATTACAGTGCACCCACTGAATCAATTGTTGGGTACTGAGTTGTTATACTGGGAAATCCCCGATTCAAAACATCTACTGTATTTGAAATGAACAATAGGATTCAGTCCAACATTAGCTTTTACTCTGAAAGAGGTGAAAGGGTCCAGGACTCTTTCTTTATGAACAGAACCATTGTACTGTAATGATAGAAACCTGTAGGCACACTACCAGTTGTTCTTCTGCATAAACTATTATTAAGCTAATACTAAAATGGAAATATGGTACAGGTAAATGATTTATCTTGCAGACTTTTACTGAAGTTATGCCTTCTGAAGGGCTTTAGGATCTGGCAGAAGTCTTGCTATGTTAGCTTCCTTGAACTCCAGCTAAGCCACTACCATGAACCATGCATTGGTGAGACCATCTCAAGGATGATTATCTTCACTTCACTTCAATTTATTTCTTAATCAGTCGCTCTCCACCAGAGTGCTCCGAGCGACTTACAATTTAAAATATCATTCCACAATATAAAAACATTCAACATAAAAACATTCAACAGTGACTATTTGGCAAATTAGATCTGATTTACTTAAATACACAACCAAACAGCCAAGTCTTGAGCGCTTTTACAAAAGGTCGCAACTTCGACATTGCTCTAACATTTGGAGGCAATGAGTTCCACAGAATTGGAGCATAGGTCGAAAAGGCTCTACGCCTTGTAGCTTCCAGGTGTACCTCCCTAGGGCCCAGTACGTATAAGAGATTTTCCTGGGAGGATCGAGGTGACCACTGATGAAAAAAAGGAATGAGGCGGTCCCTAAGATATAATGGTCCTTGGCCATTTTGAGCTTTAAATGTCAGGATCAGCATCTTGTAAGAGATCCGATGTTCTATTGGTAGCAAATGCAGTTGTTTCAGAATCGGTGTAATATGGGATCTTATAGAGGATCCTGCTAGCAGCCTGGCCGCCGCATTTTGGACCATTCGGATCTTCTGGGTTTTTGTCTTCGGAAGGCCGGCATATAAGGTGTTACAATAATCCAACCTAGTGGTGACTGTTGCATGGATTACCGTTGCCAGTGCTTCTGTCGAAAGGTAGGATGCCAATTTCCTTGCCTGGTGAAGATGAAAAAAGGCCTGCTTACTTATGGCAGTGATCTGGGCCTCCATTGTCAGCGATGAGTCCAACACAACCCCAAGGCTTTTAACAGTAGCAGACGGAACCAGAACTTCCCCATCAAAATCAAACATCTTCCACTGTGAAGGCAGATTAAAAGAATCAATTTGCCTTTGCTATAATGTCTTTCTTCACCATCCATTCTTTCAACTCTATAGTCCTCCTATAGTCCAACCATCTTCAGAGTAATTTTCCTGCCTATGAGACGAGTTTGTTTCTAAAATTCCTCATTGTCAACAACACTTCTTTAACAGACATCTGCATTCTTTTTTGTTTTCCTGATTTGGACAAGACTTTTATTTTCTGAAAGAAACCTTCTTGCCCAGAATAGTTTTCTTATATAACTCATTCATCATATTACTCTCCTTCTGGACTTTGTGGTGTCTTCCTTGACATATGGTGTATATTCTGGCAAAGAGCCTATTATTATTGTTTTGAATCTTCCACAAATGACCAGGACATATTTGATCTTTCTGATTTTCTCTTTCAAATTCATTTTTCCTTACCTTCTTATTTTAAGAGGTTTTCTTGTTTAGAAGTGAAATGTGACTATGTTGACCTTTCTTGGCATATATCGGATTAGAGAACAATGTAGTGCCTTCCAGTCAGGTCAATGAAAATTATACCTGGTCCTGCGTGCCACTTTAAGATTAAATCTTTATCTCCACATAAAACATTGAATCAGGCCCTTGGAATAAATTTATTTTCTCCAGTGTCAAATATATGGTTACAATGATGGCTAACCATAACTTTGTTTTTGTTGTGTAATCAACTTTTCATAGCAAATTAGAATGCTAGAAATGTAAAACTCTGAAATAAATAATATTCTTTTAAGCTAATCAAATGTTTCAAATGGCTATTTCATCAAAAGTTGGTCTTAAATGAATTATTAATAAAGAATTCTGAAATTCGCTTTACACATGTATTTCCCATGTGTTGTACTATACATGGGTAGTACAGTGAGATGAAAGTATGTCACTTAGAGTAACCTTTCTGGAATTGGTGACCTCAACATTTGCTGAACTACAGCCTTTCGGTAGCCAGTATGAATGCTTTAGTAGAAAAAACAGAAACTGTAGTCTGACGGAACTGAAAGTTGATAGCTCACTTGTTGCTTATCCAGGAAATCCTAAAAGAGTTATCACTATAATGCATTCAACTGGTGGAACATTTAGTTCTCCCTAATTCTGAAACTGAGATCAGAAAGACACAAGAGTATATTTTTAATGTATGTGTTTCCATTCCATCGTAACATTCAGTAAATGTTTAATGGGCCTTTTGCAATTACTGGGCCAAATGTTATTTGACAAGAACACACCCTTCGGTAATATTAGCACTTAGGTAGGAATGTGCTTTTTATACCACACTTATTATCCACAAGGTTGTTACAATATTTGTGAATGCAATTTCAGGTTGGTTTTAATGGGTCCATTACAGACTCTTTGCTCAAGAAGTTTTCCTACTTTCCATTTCCCTTCACTCAGTGCATGAAGATTAGGTAGACTTGTTTGCTTGGGGAGGAGAAGTCTCCATCTGTGAATAGCACACAAATATTGCTCTTGTCATCCAGTGACAATTAGCAAAAGAAAGAAGACATCTGGTCTGAATGGAGCTCTCACCTGAAGCTCAAGTGAAGATATTCTTGCCATTCCACATATGGGCAATGACTTGGCTAGCAGGTGGATCTCCCTGCACTGCTACTGGTGGGATGATAACTTCTACTCCACCCAGGTCACAGGGCCAGCAAAAGAAATAGCAAGCACAGTTGTAGCCTCTGACACCTCTCTGACATTTGCTTTTGGTTCTGCCTGGCATCTGCTCAAAGAAGTGCTGCAGTGCCACACAACAAGGTACCAATGCGCATTATGAAAACAGAGCAATAAAGATGCACCTGTGAGACCTTCTGGAGTGTGATCTGAATTTGGTTGCTTTTCTCAACAATGCTGGTATCTGTGGCACAGAAGTGCCAGCATGCTGGTTTCTAGGGTGCTGGCTAAGAAGGGTAGGACTGGTGTGGACATCTCAAGGAAAATGGTCACTTATTGGCTTGTTTGGAAACTTGCCTCTCTCTCATGAATGGGACTCAATATAGCTTGCAAGTACAAAATATATAATGAATGAAAACATGGAAATGTAAACTCTGACTCAGGTTCTCCAATGCGGAGACAGCATAAACAAGCAGAATTCTGTTCCATTACTCCCCTCCCCTCCTGTTTCCTGAGGGTTATATGTATGTCTACTGGTGGATGCTTTCCCCTCCAGCCCCCAACTTTATCAAGGAAGAATTCCATAACCTTTCTTCTGCAATGATCCTACATTTCTTCACTGTTCTTCATGGGCCATTAAATGGCTATGTTGGAGGGGTACAGGACACAGGGGCTTTTAGGGGTATGAGAACCTTTTCCTCCCAGTGACAAAAAAGGAAGAAATATCATGACATCATTAACAAGATGCCAGTCCACAATTTAAAATGAAACAAAAATGAAACAAAATACAGTAGCAATCAAGGGAAAAACTTCTTTAGGGCAAACAAAGTAAACCTGAAATAGACATTCCTCAACTAAAAGGTTTTTATCTGCCAGAGTGATGTGCTTCCCCTCCTTCCAATATATATGGCAGTAAAAGCATGCTGAGAAGTAGCAAATAACAACAAATGATACTATCTTTGCTGTATAACCATCACATGTTGATGTGACATGGCATGACAGTTAATGCAGTGGTTGCTTCAAAGGATGTATCTTACACAATAATCCCACCCCCGAAAGGAAGACTACAGCATTCTAGTACATCTCCTCCTTCATAATTTCATTTTCTCCTATCTTAAATAAGTGTCTTATTGTCACTATGAACCCAGCGGCTTGCATCTTTATAAAATTGGTTAGGCCCAGCGAGAATGATCTGCCCAAAGTCACACAATGCATTTCAGGCCTCAACTTGGATATCTCAAGTCCATCAGACCATATTGAACTTTATGTCTTAAGAATTTTGTGAAAGATACCAAGGATTCCATGCCAAATCATCCAGTCTCTATGCAAAAAAAAAAGAAGAAAAAAGACATACATCTGACATTAGAAACAGAAATACTCAAAAGTGTGGGATGAATACTTCAGTCTCCCAGGACAAACCTTCTCTGACTCAAGATGGCTGTCCTTGAACAAAAGAACTTCAAAGACAGATTTTGAGGGGAAGCAGCTGAACATGAATTCATCAAAAGACTCAACTCTATCTCCTGTGGCCTCAATAGTGACAAAGGAGTCTTTTCTCACACCATGTATCAGCTTATCTCTGCAGGGATATTTGTATTATGACATAATTTTTGTTTTTCACCTAAATTTAGGGAAATTTCTTTGCCTGTGTTTTTACATTTCTATTCAACCCTCCCCCAAACACACATGCTAGAGTTCATCTAGAAGTTAAATTCTATCACTCCTACTTGGACTGGACACATATTTTTCATCATCATCATCATACATGTGTGAATCTGCTTATCTATGTTATGATTTCCTATCCCTGTCATGATGACTGTTAAATTATCACAAGATCATTGCTATACTCATATTTTTGTATCCCTACACCTACATACATACAAACATCAGCATGTGTCAGCGGAGACTGCGGTGCATAGTGAAGCCAGCTGCAGGCATCTCATAAAGTGAGCTGCACTTCACATAAGCTTATGAGAAATGAAATCTAATATTTAGCCCTACATAGCATAAGTTTCATTAATTCAAAGGCTCTGTTCTAACTGGAATGTAAAACTAAATTTAGTTCTTAGCTTTTGACATGCCACAAAAGTGGTTGGTTTTCCCTCAGTATAACACTTGTTGAACATGTCAGTGAAAAAACACACAACTTCTGTGCTTGTCTTCCTCAAAATGAAGTTTGTAATACAAAATCCCAGACTCAGAAGCTCAGAGCCAAATTGTAACAGAAAATCCTAAAATTGCAAAGACTGTGGATTTAAGCTGACCCTAATAATCGCTTTCATTATTTGAATGTAATAAAAATTCAAATGAATGTGGTAATTAGTAAAATCTCTAGTTCAGTGAGAGATTGAAAGGTTTTAGGCTACGTTGTGTGAATGCCAATTGAGACAATAGTGTTTTGATAAATGCATACTTTAGTATTTGCCAAAAGGCATTAACAGTAGGTATATAACTCTACTGCCAGCTGAGACTACATAAGATCATTCACAATTATGTATTTAGATTTGGGGGGCTGAGTTATTTTGGTAATGCTGCTTAGAAGATGACATATGACATCTTACACTGCAGAACTTACATTGCACAATCCAATGCAACTCAATATAGGGCAATTGTTGGTGATGACTGCAACACCCACAATCCTTTAGTTGCGTAGCTTATGGTTGATAGGTGATGGAGTTCAATTTTTTTTGGAAGGGATGCATTCCTTTCCCTTGTTATTATGTTAGCCAATTAAGAACTTGATAAACCTTTGGTTTGTATGTGTGTGTGCTTAAAAATGGAAAACAAAATGAGTCGCCAAATATTTTAAAGGATAGCATATATGTCTGGGGGGCTCAGATGTTGTGGGCTGCTCAGAGAGGAGGGAACATGCCTTTTCTCTGTTGCCCCAGGGGGTAGGACCAGGTTTAATGGTTTGAAATTACAAAAGAGTAGATTTCAAACATTCAATAAACTTCTTGACTAAATAATATCATTGTGTTCATTATGCAGAGAAAAAAAATACATGATAACTTTTAAAAGTGGTCTTTCTTTTAAACTGAAAAATAATTGTATAGAAGAGAATACTAGATGTTAAATAATAAAGCATGCATGTTGTTTAATAGAATTACATCTACATACATTTTAACCTGTAGGTTCATGTCAAAAAGTACCAAATCCCGATTTGTTTCTATTAGGAATATATTCATAACCTGTTAGGATTATGATACCAATATGGTTAGATATTGGTGCAGAGTAGCAAAAACTCAGAAGACTAGGGGTTTATGTGAGCAGAGGTGAGAAAAGCAAAAATAGCCAGCCTCCCTTTCCTTTTAAAAGAGTCATGCGCATAAAATAAACATCAGAGACATCAAAAGTAAAATACAGTAGAGTCTCACTTATCCAAGCCTCGCTTATCCAAGTTCCTGGATAATCCAAGCCATTTTTGTAGTCAATGTTTTCAATATATCGTGATATTTTGGTGCTAAATTACTGCATATTGAACTACTTTTTCTGTCCAATGTGCTGTATAACATGTTGTTTTGGTGCTTAATTTGTAAAATCATAACCTAATTTGATGTTTAATAGGCTTTTCCTTAATCCCTCCTTATTATCCAAGATATTTGCTTAACCGAGCTTCTGCCGGCCCGTTTAGCTTGGATAAGTGAGACTCTACTGTAGTAAAATATGTTTACTCACAATCTTGTATGATGATGGTCATACAGATAAAAATGTCTTAGTTCCAAAAGAATACTACATATCTCTTAACAAGAAGTAACATCAGGCAGCATGGCTGGATCAAGAAGGAGGAAGAGGTGAAGAGCCAAAGAGAGCCAAAGAAGAGACAGAACAAAAGAAAGTCTCTCCTTTTATGCCCCAAATTCTAAAGGCATATATGTCTCCAGGAAGTATACTCCCATTTCCCTCATTTCCCATTTCCCTAAAATGGTGCCATCAACTCTGGAATGCAGCTTTGGCTTCAGGTTACTAAGCAACAAGCAAAATTAACTACATAAACCATCCCACATTGCAAATGCATGCATGATTGCTAGATAACCCAACAGTTTCCCAAACGTACCAAATCCAAATTTATTTCTTGAATAACTCCATAATAAAGGGTGAAATATCTTTGTGACATAGGTAAATTTGATGTTTGGCATGGAAATAATATATATAAGCAAAGAATAAGAAAGGTCACTTCGGTTGCATGCCCTCAGCACATTTTATTTATTCCTGTAAAATTTGTCCAGATGGATTTGAGAACTTTTGGAAACAAACTCCACAGATGTGCTCCAGATGGCATCCTCTCACACTTGCCATGCTCCCATGTTTACCCATGGTGTTTTTAATCTTTTTTTTCTTACCAAAGAAAATCTGTTGAGGAGAAAAAAGCACAACATTTAGCACTGTTCCATGATTGAGGAATGAGATGTGGAATCATACTACTCTCAGCTGTTGCTTCTGGGTTTTCCATCCCCTGTCTGAAAGGATGTGGCTTTGGAGAGGAGGAGGACATGATGGAGTCTTCATTGGATTGGACTGGATTCTGACCTTTCATGGATCAAAGTAGAAATGAAAATTGGAGACTATCTTCCCCTGCTGTAAAACCAAGTATTTTTTCATCTTGCTATATAGGTCTTCCATGCAGCAAACCAGTTCTCTGTAATACCATCTCTCTGGAGAACTCAAAAAAAGAATTCAGTAAAATCTTTGAGATAAATTAGAAAAAGGAAATTTTGAGCATAAACATCTGATGAGGTGAATTTTGTCCATGAAATCGTATGCCAGAACGTTACTCTCAAAGATGCTACAGATTCTATTATGATCTTTTATGTAATTTGCATACTATTTTGCTATGTCTAAATTTCCCCCATCTCCAGTTAGAAATATGTTTGCCTTACTGTGCTGGTCGTCCTTGCGGAGGACTTTATGGACTCCATGAAGTTCTTTCCTGATCCCTGCAATAAAGTAATACAAGATTCAATTGTACTAGATTGCAACTCCCAGCACACTGACCAGTAAAACCAGTAGCGAGAAATGTGAGTATTGCAGTCCACCAATATTATTATTATCATAATAATAATAATAATAATTTTATTTTTATACCCCGCCTCATCTCCCCGAAGGGATTCAGGGTGGTTTACATGGGGCCAAGCCTAGGCAACAGACAATATAAAAACATAACAATAAAACAAGTCAATCAACAATAAAACAAATGAGGTCACATACGATAAATATACTATGATAAAATCCTTGGTTTTATCAGTTTTGACTAGATAAATAGAAAACAGTAACCAGCTTCACCCCTCATTCTGTTTCAGGAAATACATTTGGGAACTAGGGAAGAAAGGAGACAAAGAGGGAGCAGCACATCACTGTGACCCTCAAATGAGCCAGATATTGTTCAGGAACAGTATCTGTAATTCCCAAAGTTAGAACTTTTTTCTTGGTTTTGAGAGGCTCTCAGAAGAGGGAAAATGAGAGAATGCCTGCTTTTAGGTTTACTTTTCAAAAGCACTTAGATCTGATTGACAGCCTATTGTAGTTAAAAGGAGTATCTCCATTGACTTCATTGGGCTTCAGGCAAAGCACTAAGTAACATTTTAAAATCCCTATGGATGCTTTAGAAAATTCAACCTTAGTAAATAGTTGTAATTTTTTGTAACTCCACTTCATATGCTGTCATTTTTCTGAAGTACTGTTGGCCATTCTTTGACACAGCCTTTCCAGGAATTATATTTGAGACATTAAGTACTAAATCACTAGTATGAAAATGTCGTTTTCAGCTGTGTTGCCTGTCATCAGGCACACATGCAGTAATAGGAATCTAAGATATAAATCTATATGAAGGACAAACCAAATTTATTTGACATCACAAGCAATATGATGATATATGCTATTGCCTATCTAACAAGGAAATGCAACTCCATATTTTCCCACAGTTAATAAAATTATCAGGCATTAATGTCTCACACACCCCATTTTATGCAGATGAGCAGGTTAAAAAGGAAGGGGAATGTGGTTGGATTATCATTTATCAATTTTTTTACATTTCTTGGAATATGTTACGTGTTGATAAATAGTTACTGGCAACAAGTTTCCCCTTTCTCACTCAATCACTCTGATTTCACTGTATTTCAGGAAATATTAAAAGAAATGAAGAAAACATGTCAGAACGTTCTGTCCTTAAACAAAGAAGTTATAGATCAAATAATAAAGCAAGAAAATCTGAAAGTCATCAGAAATCTTTGAATCCATTTGTGTTAAATATCTAGTATTCAGAAAACAGTTATAATTATAAAATAATGTTGGTTGTTGTTAAGTGCCTTTAAGTCAACTTGAAGTCAATTCTTGATTTACCATGATCCCAGAATTACTGGGAGGCAGAATGAAGGCATTGTCCCCCTTATTAATAAATCTGCTCCTTCAACACAAAAAGTATTTTCAGTCCCCAAATTTCTAATTTTGCAAAGTGATACAGTGAAAACTGTTTTTACCTAAAACTTGCGTGGGTGCTTTTTACAATCCCTTGGATAGCTTTGCCTGACCTTTTTTTCAGTGCCTAAACTATATTTCCAAATGATGAAGTTTAAAGTTATTACAATGTCAAAGAAAGGGGGATGAAGGGAAATTTCAAGAGGGCTAGAATGGGAGTGACGGCCTCATCTACTCTACCTTCTATAACTATAACCCTTGGCAACCCTATTTGATAATTGAATAATAGATTTATTTAGAGGAGATTTTCCATTACCATTCTCTATGATCAAGACAATATGACCTCGTGACTCCCAATGGCTGACAGTGAATTCAAATTCTGATGTTCCAGAATCCATATCATTGTTTTTATTCTTATGACCTTATCAGATGGGCCACCAGAATTGCCACACATTATGGCAAATCCCACCGGAATTGCCCGGTGGGGGATTGGGGGGAACCCCTCACTCCATACCCTGTATCGTCTGGCTTCCCCTCGACCTCATCCAATGGGGGGAAGTGTTCGCTGCCCACCTTCCCCCCATTGACTCCAATCAAACCCGGGAAGCCTCCCGTGTTGCTGCGGTGGTGGCATGAGCTGGTTCCTCTATAGCAGTGATTCTCAACCTCAGATGCCTAGATGTTTTTGGCCTACAACTTCCAGAAATCCCAGCCAGTTTAGCACCTGTTAGGATTTCTGGGAGTTGAAAGCCAAAAACATCTGGGGACCCCAGGTTGAGAACCAGTGCTCTATAATTTTACACCGGAGCGTCACTGAAAGTAATTCTACATCATTGGATGGGAGCAAGCAAGCTCCATTGTAAAACTATAGAGGAACCGCCACCAAAAAGTACCCCATTTGATGAGGTCATAAATCTGGTGTAAATCTCAACTGTCTATTTTAATTTAGGTGTGAAAAGTGGCTTCAGTTTGTTTGAATTAATTTTTGCTCAATTCTATTTTTCTTATTTAGAGGATCCTCTATTTTCAGTTTGGTGAGTGGCTGACAATTAGATTCAGAAGATATTATAATAGGATTTTATCATTTACAACATAATCTGGAAAATGTTATCCATTTATTTTGATTCAGATAAGCCTGTGTGTCAGAACACAGGCGCCTTAAAGAGCCACACACACAATTCTTAATCTAACAAAAGGTTTATTGCAACTCAAAAACAGGCTCAGAGATACTTAACTGCAGTGTCTCTGACCAAAACTCAAAGTTTTAGCCCAAACTGGGCTCAAAAAGAAGGACGGAAAATGATCCGGATTAAATGGATGGATAATCCGGATTAAAACGCAATCAATGGAATTGGCAAACAACGCTGTAACAGGCTTTCTGGAAGACAGCGTTGCACACAGAGAGTAAACAAAACCAGTCAAAGTTCCAAAAACAGCAGAAAAGAAGGTCCAAACTAATGTCGTCTTCAAAGTGTTTACACAAGCCACAGTTGAGTCAAACCAGGAGCCAGGAACAGGGGAAAGCTGCACTCACGATAGCCAATCCAAAGGTAGTTTCCAAAGTGAGTAACTGGAGCCGAAATCAAGTCAATCCGAAGCCAGGAAGGGAGAAAGCTGTATCCACGATAAGCCAATCCAAATGTCGTTACCAAAGGTCGCCAAACAGAGCCGAAGTCGCCAGTCCAAAGGTCCAGGAAGGGAGAAAGCACACTCATGATAATCCAGTCCAAATCCAAGAATCACAGGAACCAGGAACGCCAAGCTGTAGAGCCAGGACCCAAAGCCCAACAGGAAAAAAGGCGACAAACCTACACCAAAACGACACTTTGCCTTCTGCAAAGGATCCCCATTTCAGACCCCACTTTTAACTTACACATCATTATCTGAAGATGAGCTGGCCTCCACCCCATCATCATCCCCCACAGCTGTTCCTGTCATCACACGTGAACCCCAGCTATCATCCCTCCAGTTCCTCCATCTCCTATCAAGACTTAGGTTTCCCCATGACCTGGGTGTATCACCTATTTGCCAATCCTCCTGTCCTGAAAACCCCACAAACGTATCACTAGAAGTTGGCTCTGCACACATATCCCTTATTTCTTGTACCCGAGTCCAGTCCAATGTGCCCTCCACATTTTCATCACTCTCAGACCCATCATCCCCAGAGAAAGCCAAAAACGACTCCTCCTCTGTGTGAGCAGTAAGTATATCCTGGAGCTTCTTCCTCTCCCATTCCTCATCTGATTCCTGCTCCCGAGTAACCCTCTTAGTGCCTCTATTCACATCCATCCCGTGTCCTTCTTCACTCATTGACTCCTCGTCACTTTAAAACCCTTCAAACGTGTCTTCATCAGAAGGTGCCATAAGTATCTCCCGGATCCGTTTCCTTTGCTGTTCTTCATCTGGCACCTGCTCGTGATTAACCCTTTTCCTCCTACTCGTACTTCTACTACCGTTTGTAATATTGCCAGCAGACTCAACTACAACACTGTGAGACCCAGAGCACTTGCTAGGTGATACCTTTTACAGGGAGATATTGGTGGGACCTAAAGATAAAATTGCAGGACATTTTGCAGGTGCAACCATAGAGCTGTCTAGAGAGAGAAAACACCTGTTCACACAATAATTGGTTCAAATGCATGCAATTAGGCCCACATTTGGATGAGCTTCAAAATCAATTACTTTTTAAAAATAGTACCTCCTTACAGATTCAGCCTTTTGTAGCTCTGAATGCTCTACAATCTTATTGTACTGTTCGAAGCAAAGGTTTTTAAGAGTTAGGAAAAACCTTCAATACATCTCAACACATTTCCAATGGCTTGAATGACTACTAAGATTTTTTCCCCAAAAGTTTGCTTCACAGCATATTAAGGCTGAGAGATTGCAACTTCCCTTCTATGAGTACAGTGGTGGAGAACAAGAGTTTGGTCCATCCCAGGAGAATCTAGGGCCCCTTCTGCACTGCCATATAATCCAGATTATCAAAGCAGATAATCTGGGTTTTATATGATAGTGTAGAAGGGACCTAAATGAAGCACTTTTCTACTTTGACACAACTTCTGGCTTTTTTGAATGCTTGGTGGCAAGATGATGGCAGTTACAGCCACGATTGACTGGTCCCCTGAACGAGCATTTGTGCTTTCCCCTCTGTCATGGAATGATCCTCGATTTATTCATGGGTAACATCAAAATCCATATTTTTGGCCTCAGATCTGTCCTTGATCTATACATGAGGTTGTCTTATAAAGGAGTATATACAGTAGTCAAAATAATGAGGTAAGAAATAGCTACATCTCAAAGATCTGTTCTTCCACTCATGCAGATGAGTTGTAAGAAAAGCTTTCAATACAGAAGATGCCACAGGGTAAATGTCTGTCTGACAGTCCAGAGCACTCAAATATTAAAGAAATCCTGCAAATTAACATTCCATCAGCTATAAATTTAATAACATGCCCCAAAGCTTTTAAGGGTGCACTCTGTGGTCAGAGGATTCCATATTTGGTTACAACCCAAAGTCATTATGCATAACAGAAGTCAGGATCTCTACCTATAAATGTATTTGTAGATATTTTGTCTGTGATGGTTGTCTACCCAGAAGTAAGTCTGTGTGTGATAAAAGGTCTTGCTACTTGATAAGTGGAAGCAGAATTTCAAATTTCATTACTATGACTATAAAGAGGCATTTAAGCCAGATGCATATATAGAAGTTTAGGTATGTAATACACTTATTTCCTTTACTTTGGCTACAATCCTATGTGTGCTTACTTAGGCATAAGCTTCATCAGATTGCAATGAAAAACACAGACTGACTTTCAACAACAACAACAACAACAACAACTACAACAACAACAACAACTTTATTTATGTTCTGCCCTCTCTCCCCAAGGGGACTCATATTGAAATCTGTCCAAGGCGAACAAAAATCAAAGTCAATAACGTTAATCAAAATGAACAGCCATAAAATCTCAAAGGCTAAAATGAAAAGGACTATCTTTGCCTAGTAGTAGACAAAGTGTAGCCCATTAGATGCCCAGGACTGCAATGCACGTTAGTCTTAATCAGCATAGCCAAATGTAGATTGTGCTGGGAAAAGCAGTCCAGTCATACCTCGCAGACCATCTTTGCTCATCCTTGGTTTAATGAATGATGATCAACTAGAGATAGAGCCTAGCTACTTTTTTTTAGTAGAATCAATTGGGTGATGTGGAAAATTACCAACAAGGAGGAGAAGGATGCGTAGGATGCGTCTACATCAGTGGTTCTCCAGGTGTTTGGCCTACAACTCCCAGAAATCCCAGCCAGTTTGTTAGGATTTCTGAGAGTTGAAGGCCAAAGCATCTGGCGACCCATAGGTTGAGAACCACTGATCTACAGTTATGCAGTTTGACAGCACTATTGCTGCCATAACTTAATGCTATGGAATCATGGAGTTGTCATTTTAGCTTTCTTTGCAAGAGTGCTGGTGTCTCACCAAACCACAAATCCTAAGATTCTATAGCACTGAAACTTCACAGAGAAAGTGATGTCAAACTGCATTCATTCAAAACAGAATAGATACATCCTCAGACTTTCCCATACAGCTTTAGGTACGGTATATAGATTCTTGATGATTCTTTGTGCATCAACTCATCCCCCTTCTCATTAGCAGTGACAAGATTTCAGTCACAGGCCTCAGTGCTCTGTATTTGCCATGTAAAGTGGATAATTCTTTTCTTATATCATTCGGATTATTTGCTTTTTGGGGTTTTTTTTTGTTTCTTCCTATCATTGTCCTTGCCTATTTTCAGTGGTGAACAGAAAATTCCTAGAAAATGAATTCTGTGTAAAAATGAATTCAAATTACATTTCCAACTGCTCTAATCACACTTCAATTTATTTTATCACCTTGTGAACTTTTCAAGCCACTGAACTTTTTAAAGAAACCCTTTTTATCGCTTATCATGTAATCACATGACTGCATAATTTCATAGCCATAAAGATAAAGGTTTTCATAGCAATCATGATATTTTTGAGAGAGAAAGAGAGAGATGTAAGTATTATTCTATTACAAAAGGGTATTGGGAAAGAAAAGAGTGTCGTGTGTGCTAATACATGCATAAGGATGGATTTCTCTTTGGTAATGAAACATTTTCACAGAAGTAGAAAAGCAAATATCTTGCACTCGCAATCCGAAAACATTTTAGTGGAACACAGCAAAGCAGGAGGGCTCCTACAGACAGGAGTGGACGCCATTGTGCCATTGGTGTCTGCTGAAGATAATAAAGACCTCATAGTGTGGCATTGGTCGCTCGGGTACTTGCACATTGGGGTCACAGCTAGATGCCTCTTGGGCCCAGATTACCTAAGTTAATTAGAACTGCTCTCCATGTATAGCTGAGGCTGACAAAATTCTGTAGTTGCTGATTCTTTCCTTGAATATATCTGCTACTATTCACATCAATTATAGTATCATCAGTAAGGTACCCACAGGTTAACCAATCCGAAGGGTAGTGTAAAGGAAGACTAGATATTATGTTGCGAAACATAGCTAGGGGACCTGAAAATGAATGAAAATATATCAGGCAAAGCGTTTTTCTTGTATAGTCCTCAATCAATATGTATAATTCATGTCTGTGTTTGAGGAGTTTGTTTTGAAGTAGGTTGGAGGATTTCAGTGTATTGCTTCTGTAATGCACTCTACATGGGGCAGCCCTTGATGATGACGCAAAAGTTACAGCTAATGCAAAAAAGCAGAGCCTCAATTGTTCCTTATCATTGTATCATCACCATTCTTAAAAGGATCATACCGGCTGCCAAAATGCTTCTAGTCAGAACTCAAAGTACTTCTGATAACATTTAAAGTTCTAAGTAGCTTGGGATGTTGATACCTGACAAATCTCTCCATATATATGCCTGACGAAGGGTTAAGGTCTGCTGGGGAGTAGGGGAGAGGGGTACTTTTGTGCTCCATCCATGAGAACATGGGCAAGGGCCTTCTTATCCATGGCACCCTAATTGTAGAGTGCCTTCCCCTGAGATGCCCATCTGGCATCAAGTAGAAACACTGCTGCTTATCAAAGCCTTTGAACCTAGCTGGTTTCCTTCCAGATGCTTGTCTGCATGGTTTAAAACTGTTTATTACAATTGGTCAGAATCCTTTATCAGTTACTTAACTAGTAGACTTAAGTATACTTAACTAGGGACCTCATCATATTGATAAGCCTCTCCCCAATCTATTGTCCCATTTCGCTGGCAATCAGAGCCCCGGTGGCGAAGTGTGTTAAAGCACTTAGCTGCTGAATTTGCAGACCGAAAGGTCCCAGGTTCAAATCCTGGGAGCGGAGTGAGCGCCCGCTGTTGCTCCAGCTTCTGCCAACCTAGCAGTTGGAAAACATGCCAATGTGAGTAGATCAATAGGTACCACTCTGGCAGGAAGGTAACGGCGCTCCATGCAGTCATGCCGGCCACATGACCTTGGGGGTGTCTACGGACAATGCCGGCTCTTCGGCTTAGAAATGGAGATGAGCACCAATCCCCAGAGTCAGACATGACTGGACTTAACGTCAGGGGAAACCTTTACCTTTACCTTTTTACTGGCAAAACAGAGTGTGTGTGGTGCCTAGCGGCAAGCGTGCAACCCTCCCTCCTTCCCCTATCACATGGGTGTATTGGCGTCCTGTCACTTCCCCCATCAGACAGAGAAAAGCATGTCAAGGCATGTTGCTGCACTGCCATTTCCCCCATCATATGGGGGGAAAGCCTGAAAACTGCAGGTAGCTTATTGGAGCTACTCAAAACAAACAAACAAACAAACCACTCACTGTGGTGAGGAAGATAAAATGCAACCCTTCCTCACCACTTCACCCAAATATGGGGTGGGCCCTTGGCCTGCGGCATCTAATGAGGTGCATCTAGATCTGTCACCAAAGAGGAGTCCCAGAATGGTAAGGGGCAAACAAACAAACAAACCCTTGTGATGAGGTGGCAGGTAACTTCTCCTGGTCTGGCCCATCCAAAAATGACAGAAACACCATTTACATGTGCCCCCAAACAATGGCAGTAGACTTGGGGGAAGAGTCATGGTTGTGGCAATAGTATCAAAATATTAAGTCTAATTGGAAAACCAGTAATTCAAATAGAAACTAAAAACCCCCAAAGCAATATAATACCAAACAAGCCAAACAAGTTCCCACAAAATGGAATGCAGTTGACAGGTCACCCATGACCCACTAGAGTATTAAAGACTCCTCAGAACATCTGCCTTTAATATAATTGGCAGCATTTTTAGTGGATCCTCTGACATTTTTGAATTGCTATTCTATAGATTCCCACATACAAACTTTACTTAAGAATAATTCATTCTCACTCAGATTTTGGGAGGACATCCATTGAGGTGACCCTTAGTTTTTTCATGACTTTCTAGCAACTTCTCACCAGAGATTTTGTACAGGCAACTGTGCCACATCTAGGCAACTACTCAGCAGGCATGTCTTTGTCAAACAGTGAGTAGTGGTGGGTGGCTCATAGCAGCAGGTTCTCTGCAGGCAACCTCACCAGCACACCTCAAAATATTATGCTGCCATTTCCTATTGTTTCTCAGCAACAGTTTCCTGGGTTCTCTTTCTTGTGATGCTTTCTCTTATAGCTGTAGTTACTTCAGAGCTGAATGAAATACTACTTAGAACTTTCTTCTCCAGTTCTAATAAATATTTACAATTATTGATAAGAGGTTAAATAAGAGGCTTGTGCAGTGTGTGAAGGAAGATCATTTGATGCAATGAACCAGAAGGTTCTCATGCAACCATGGTTTCTCATCTATGTAGGAACTTTGGTGTAGTGATGAATGGAACAATAATGTATGTGTATATACACTCTTGTGTAACTCACAAGGAATGTAACACAAATCTGGTTTTTACAACTTTACCTGAGAGTAAGTTACTTCAAACTATATTACATATAAAGAAATTACTTTCAGAATATCAAAAGTAAAGTTACAATTTCCATGTCATAATTCAACAAAGGGTATAATGTTCAAAGAGTAAATAACAGACATAAAGAGACAACCAGGTCCATATTATTCCTGGAGCTGCGTGAAATCTTGGGCCAATTTCAATCGTAGTAAAGAAATTCAGTCTCCCAGATAGCAGCTTCTATATTCAAAGAAATTCTTCGTTTGATATGCAACGCTCGTTATAGAAATCCACTCAAAACAGAGCCAAAGCTACTAATAAGAATAGTTATAAAGCATAATAAGATAAAGACAGGCATAACACATGAAGAAGTGACAACGAAACAAGGGGAACAACCCGGGAGACCTTGTTGTGTACCAGTCTTGGAGTTGAATATAATGAGACTTGAACATTCTTGGATTCTGGTATCCATAGGTTCTAAGAAACCAATCCCAGAAGATACTGGGGACCCACTGTTGAGAACATCTCTAGTCTCAAGCATTTAGAATAAGGGATACCCAAGTTGTATTAGCATGTTGCCTCCATGGTCAGTACATGTTTCCAAGGATTTGGAGGGTACATGAACAGAAGGACTGGCAAATAGCTAGCTATTGTTGATATCCTTCTTCATACTTGTTTTCACTTGATGGACTCACTTGCAAAGCGAGGAAAAGCAGTGGATTGCTGTGAGTTTTCCAGGCTGTATGGCCATGTTCTAGAAGCATTCTCTCCTAACATTTCATCCACATTTATGGCAGGCATCCTCAGAGGTTGTGAGGTCTATTGGAAACTAGGCAAGTGAGGTTTATATATCTGTAGAATGTCTAGGGTAGGAGAAAGAACTCTTGTTCGTTTGAAGCAAGTGTGAATGTTGCAATTGGCCAGCTTGATTAGCACTGAATAACCTTGCAGCTTCAAAGCCTGGTTGATTTCTGCCTGGGAAATCCTTTGTTGGGAGGTGTTAGCTGGCCCTGATTGTTTCCTGTCTGGAATTCCCCTGTTTTCTGAGTTTAACCATTTAAACAAGCAGTAGATTTTGAGGGGATAGTTGGATACAATTGGATACAAAAAAAAAATCCTCCTCCTACATAATAATATCTTTACAAGGCTAACATGAAACACCTTTTTGTTTATCCCATAATATCATTTCATTCTAACTTTGCTGTAATTAAGCAACATTTTACCAGATAGCCAGAATATGAAGAGCTTTTATTTTGACGGACGAAATATGAAGATTTTTTTTTTTTGCTGTTTGGCACAACCAGCTTTTACTAAGGCCCCACCTACACTACCATATAAAATCCAGATTATCTGCTTTATACTGGATTATATTGGTCTACATTGCCATATAATCCAGTTCAAAGCAGGTAATCTGGATTGTATATGGCAATGTAGATGGGGCCTAAGGCTTCCACTAGGGAATCTTCATGTATAGAAAGGGAGTAGATCCTTCTAGTGACTTGGGAAGCTAATTCAGTTATGCAAATAAGGGTGGCACATTCTAGATTTGTTTTTATCCCAGTGAGTACATCTTCAGCATATCAGCAGCTACAAAATGGGAATAAATGTACAGAGTTTATGTCTGTTATTTATAGTACTGTAAAACCCTTGGTAGTTAACTGGCATGCACAACTTCACTTATTTTTCATTTGTGCTTTCAGGAGCACTAGGCAACTGCTCATTACTGTCAATGGTGTTGCTTGCCCTTGTGGTTTAGCCATTAGCTATTTGAACTTAGAGTCTGATGCCCTGGTTTCCTATTTGTGTAATCCTGATTTAAGAGTTAGTCAAAAAAAAAATACAGACAAGAGAGCAAAGGATGTAGGCAGTTTCAAACTTCATTTGTATTCCATGTGTACCTAAGCTAGAGGGAACTTGCTGGATATCTTAAGCAAGTCATTCTGGAGGCCACCTCCAGGCTATTCAGAATAATGTTCTGACTTTTTCCACCCTTGAGGATCTCATCCAAAATGTGGAATTAGTCCAACCACATATTCTTCATGTCTTCCCCTGAGGCTTCTATTCCACCTTGTTTCCTTTGACAGGGGAGGAAACTGGGAAGAATGTCACTACTGTTACTGTGTGCCATCTGACAAATCCCATACATGGCTTGCTTGCAGGAGTTGCTAGTAGACCTCTAGATTATACTAATGGTGTAAAAGTGCCATGGAATGAGATTTAGAACTTGAGTATTTGGAAAAATTTAAATGATGAACTCCAATTTTTTATTAATTGCTTGGAGAAAAGCATTTGGACAAGGCAAACTTGAAATTGAGGAATGTTCCAGTAGGGCAAATCCAACATAAACCTCTTATGCTTCTAAAACAACTTTTGGATTTCATTGCAATGCAGTATGAAACTGTACAGCCTCTGAGACATTCACTAAAGTTGGTGGTATAGTGAAACTTTAATTTGCAATAAAGCCTAGCTCCCAAACAATGGAAAACTATTAGGTGATAACATTAGCTATTGAGGGCTCTTAGGAAGCATGAAACACCATTTAGAAAACATGGAGCATACATGTCACTGATTGCAAATCCACTCCATGACTCTGTTTAGATAACACTATGTAAGACAATTTTTGTTCCTGGGTTATGAATCACTTTTCCTAATTGATTCTATCATAAAAACATGGAAAAGGCCTTTTAAACTGCAAAATCTTTGTTTTTGTGGGACATTCTGCAGCATATTTTGCTATAGTTTTTCAATGAATACTTCATCAAGTCCCAATTCAACATGGTTTGTGGCAGCCACAAAATTGAAGTATAACAACTACTTTCAAAGTAAGTACTTCAAAATTAAACAGGAATAACATTTTCAAACCAGGAACAGAAAATATTTTCACATTCTGTTTAAAGTTAAGGTTTTCCCCTGACGTTAAGTCCAGTCATGTCTGACTCTGGGGGTTGGTGTTCATCTCCATTTCTAAACCGAAGAGCAGGTGTTGTCCATAGACACCTCCAAGGTCATGTGGCTGGCATGACTGCATGGAGCGCCATTACCTTCCCGCCAGAGCGGTACCTATTGATCTACTCACATTTGCATGTTTTCGAACTGCTAGGTTGGCAGAAGCTGGAGCAACAGCGGGCGCTCACTCTGCTCCTGGGATTTGAACCCCGGACCTTTCGGTCTGCAAGTTCAGCAGCTCAGTGCTTTAACACACTTTGCCACCGGGGCTCTTTCTGTAGCATAGTGTAATCTCTTGGGAATGGGAAAGGTTGAATAAATCCCTCTAGCCATTTCCCAAGCTAGATAATCATCAGATTCATTGTGTGTATTCTGTCTGGTTTAGCTTATGCTCACCCGACACCAGGCATGTAGCCTGGGGGGAGGGGGTTGAGGGGCTTCAGCTCCCCCCCCCCCCAAATTCTCAGAGTGGTCCACGAGAAGGCCTTACATTTATTATTTAAACTGTTATGTTTATTCATATCATAATCTGATCACCATGCTCAATATATCCCATATGAGGGTGGGTAGATCCTCTGCCCACCCTGACTCAGCCCCCCCCCCCCCCCAAATCAAAATCCTGGCTACAGGCCTGCCAGACACGGATCCTCTTAACTGTGGTCCTAGCTGAAATTACTCCATATTCAGCAGCTGCTACATAGGTCTATTGGGGTTCAGTAGTCCATTTCTTAAAAGCAACTTCCCAACCACGGAAATCTGTGTAAAGCTCTATACAAAATCTATTTATTTTATTTATCATATTTCTCCCAAATTAGGATATAAGGTAGCACACAACATAGAATAGAATAAAACCTCTTAATACAAAAGTTAAGCAAGATAAAAATAGAATTGAAAGATGCTTCAAACATAATAAAATAAAACACTACATATGCCCCTCCTCACCCCTGTCACATTATCTAAAGCCATATTGTCTACTATAATAATAATAATAATTTTATTTTTATATTCCCCCACCATATCCCCAAAGGGGCTCAGGGCAGCTTATATGGAGACCAAGCCCAGCATAAACAAAGATTACAAGCTAAAGCACAATTAAAAACATAACAACACATAAACAATCAAATTAAAATAATCCAAAATGGCAGAGTAAAAACATCATTAAAATACATTAACCAACATCAACAACCTATAAACCAGGACATGGTGGTATGATCAGATTTGAGAGGGCAGGGCAAGGCTTGTACAGGGACATGTCTTGTTTTGTCTTGTCTAGATTCAATTGGTATACCTTTTTTGAGGAATAACAAGAATGGACCTTGTGGCAGGGACTGTAAGTCATAACATTTTAAGTGAAAGTACATCTCCAGCTAGAAAGGAAATATTTTCATCACCAAGATCATATGTTTTTTCAGTATATAAATTCAAAATAACAAAATATGAAATTACTTGATTTTAAATGCTCAGTATTGGAATCAGCATAGTTTTTTTTAGTTCACCAAAGATGTTTAAGCAGTATGTGCTGCAGATGCGCTCATTCAAAGTTTTATTCTTGTGGCATCTAGTTTTTTTAACTGTCAAACTATTAAGTCTAGTCTATACCCATACAGCTGCTGTCACTGTGTGTTGTGGAAGTGGACTCTTAAGTGGACTCTGTTTTTCATTTATAAATCATGTGCCACATTATTTGTTTCTTTGAAGAACACATTAACATAGTTCTAGAGATCTCTTCACAGCCAAATACCAATTGATTTGAATAAGACTTTGCCTGATTAGATAACATGTAGAAACAGTTGTGTGTTTCTTTGTTTGATCTTCATACAGACATGCCTTGTCAGCAGTGACTTCCCATGGAGGACGATAGTCAGAGCAGCTGTCAGACTTTTAGTGTAAAGGTTAGGAGATTATCTGTTTTTTTCTTTCTTACCTTGCACCGGTCTACAAAACCTTGCACAGCATTTACAGTTCCAGGAGCTGCTCAACCATGTAATAAGTCGAGTTCCAATGAATTGGAACCTCCTGTTTCAGATGATGTTTCAGCAAGTTGTTGGGGCTTTTTTCTCCCTTTCCTCCTTCCCCTGCAGAAGCTAGATCAGGAGATTTTCTTTTCTGTTTTTAAAGCATTTGACAGAACCGCTGAATTGTTCAGCGTTTGTGTGTCATTCCCCATGATATTTGAAGGTGCTGTATTAGGAGGCAGAAAGTCAGGGATGAACAAGCTTAAAGAGTACAGGAAACATAGTACAAAAATAAAAAATATACCAACAACAACCGAGCATCAATACAGCAAATACAAAATGATGTTGTGGGGAAAAAACTAAGGAGCAAGAATCCTAAAAGGGGAAGGATAACATTTTGACCTGTTTTTTTTACTAATATAAGGAAACAGAAGCCACAAAAGATCTTAAAATCATACCAGGGCTCTCTGTTTTTTTTACAATTGCTCTATGTTGCCAAACACATCCATCAAAGAAAATACTCTTACCATAATCTCCTGGTAGCAAGTGGCCAAATCCTCTTGTAGTAGAAGGCACTTCAGATGACATTAAGAGATCAAAAAATACTTTACCTCTAACACAAAATGGAATTTCTTTTATGCTTAAATGTCACACTCACTCATATCCATCTTCTTTCTCTTAGCATAATGCCATGCTTCTCTAAGGCTCTGTGCTGTTTAAAAAATATTTGGTATGTCCTTGTGGCCACTTATGCCATAAATACCCTTTCTGAATGTTTAATCCCATTTTCCTTTTCCCCTTTAGATCCCTCCTTAAAATATTTTTGATCTCATTCCTTCTTTAATCCCATTTCTTATTTCCAGTAAATAATGTAGAGCTTCCTAAAGTGACAGAAGAGTCTTTCTTGTATCTTTTTCTCATTCAAAACCTAAAATATATGTGTTAAATTAATGTGTTAAACAGACAATACATATTATTGATCTTTTAGTAGATATGGCCTAACTTATCTATGATACATTTACCTTATCACATATACCTCAGTTCAGGAAGAATACGTGCTTCTGGGCATGACTTTTTAAACAGAACATTTGGTAGCAGAGATAGAAATAACATGGGAAATTAGGGGCAGGTTCCTTCACCTGAAAAAATAAGATAATCTGAATTTATTTAGCAAACACTTTGCTCAAAATTAACAGTATGCACATGTGAAATGAAACAATGAAACATTTTGAACTTCTAAAGACCACTTTAAAGTTCACTGGAGGGAAGGATATTAGAGGCAAAGTTGAAGTATTTTGGCCACATCATGAGAAGACAGGAAAGCTTGGAGAAGATCATGATGCTGGGGAAAATGGAAGGGAAAAGGAAGAGAGGCCGACCAAGGGCGAGATGGATGGACGGTATCCTTGAAGTGACTGGCTTGTCCTTGAAGGAACTGGGGGCGGCAACGGCCGACAGGGAGCTCTGGCGTGGACTGGTCCATGAGGTCATAAAGAGTCGAAAACAACTGAACGATTGAGACGACGAAAGACTACTTGAAATCTCATTGCAAAATACATTCTGATTTTTTTTCTTTCCATATGCCTTATAATTTCCATTTTAATGGCCAATTTTATGGACCCATGTTTTTTTAAACATGATGAAAGTAGCAGGTAAAGCAGGCTTATCTGCTTTTCCCTTTTCTTTCCATTTTACTATTAAGATATGTTCCATAAGGGATTCTAGTGGCAGCTGCCATTTACCCTGTCTGTTATAGGCAGGTATATACAGCTACAGTGGGATCAGCAAGAATCCCAGTTTTTCCCAGTTCACGCTATATTGCATTGATTACTGCAGACACACTACTGCAATCCAAAACTGACAGTCTGTGTTTTCCATCCCTCCTTCACCTTCACATTTGGGGATAGCTGCTTCTCAAAAAGGGGGCTGTTATATGGTATCCCACAAGGAGCCATTCTATTTGAAAGTTTTAAATATTTACAAGAAACCACTAGAAGAGATCATCCATAGGCATAGAGTTGGGTGTTATCAGTATGTTGATGACACCCAAATATATTTCTCCATGCCTCCAAAAACAGCCTCAGCTAAGGATAGTGTGTTTCCGCTGAATGAATGCCTGGAGGAGTTAATGCTTTGGATGAGGAAAAATAAATTGAAACTGAATCCAGACAAAACAGAGGTGCCTGCCATCAAAGGTCCTAATCTGAGGACAGAGGTGTGTCAGCCAGTTCTGGATAGGGTCATGGTCCCGCCGAAAGACTGTGTTTGCAGCTTGGGAGTGCTCCTGGATATGTCTCTGCAAATTTCAGCCCAAGTAGATGCGACAGTCAGGAGTGCTTACTACCAGCTTCGGCTGATAAACCAGGTGCACCCCTTCCTAGATTTGAAGGACCTGAAGATGGTAATGAATACACTGGTAACCTCAGGGTTGGACTTCTGCAATGTGCTTTACATTGGGCTACTTTTGGAAACTCCAGCTGGTTCAAAATATGGCAGCTAGATTGGTTACGGAAACATCTAGCATATTACACCTATCCTAAAGTCACTCCATTGGCTGCCAATTTGTCTCCAGGCAAAGCACAAGGTGTTGGTTTTCACCTTTAAAGCCCTACATTATTTGGGTCCAGGTTATCTACAGGATCGCCTTCTCTTGTACCATCCGTCGTGCACACTTAGGTCTTCTGGAGGGCGGCTACTCCAACCAGCCAGAAGCCAACTGACGACCATCACCCAGAGAACCTTTTCACTGGCTGCCCCGAGACTGTGGAACAACCTACCAAAAGAACTCAGATAGCAAGATCAGCTGTAAGAATTTAAAAACCATCTAAAAACCTATCCTTTCTGGCAGGTCTATCCAGTCTGTTTTAAGCATGAATTTCAAACTCATGTCTTCTGTTTAATCTCTGTTCTGTGTATTTTAATATGAATGTTATATCAGTAGGTTTTAATATGTATCTCTTATAGAAGTACATTTTAATGTGTATATTTATAGAATTTTTATGTTTATGTGTTTTTATTATGCTGTAACTCGGCTCAAGCCACAAGGAGAGGCAGGTAACTAATAAAATAATAATAATAACAATTATTATTATTATTATTCCATTGCTAGCTTCCATCTGGAATATACTTCCTGTCTAGATGGGGCCTTTGTTAACTGAGATATGCCTTATATTTGAGAGAATAAAAATAAAGTTCAATATCTCAGAATTCAGGGAGCCCCACTGGCGAAGTGTGTTAAAGCACTGAGCTGCTGACCTTGCAGACTGAAAGGTCGCAGGTTCAAATCCCAGGAGCAGAGTGAGCGCCCGCTGTTAGCTCCAGCTCCTGCCAACCTAGCAGTTCGAAAACATGCCAATGTGAGTAGATCAATAGGTACCGCTCTGGCGGGAAGGTAATGGTGCTCCATGCAGTCATGCCGGCCACATGACCTTGGAGGTGTCTATGGACAACACCGGCTCTTCGGTTTAGAAATGGAGATGAGCACCAACCCCCAGAGTCGAACACGACTGGACTTAACATCAGGGGAAACCTTTACCTTTTATCTCAGAATTCAGTTAACATCCAACTACTAGAGTCCTTTTGTAAGAATTCCAGCTGAGTATTATGTTACAACCATGTAACTACCTATGGCCTCCCCTGTCCAACAAAGGAATAGATGAAATATAGAGTTCTGATACAGAATGTACAACAGGGCTCGATTGTAGAAAGATATTTTCAGAATCAAGTTTTAAGATTTTCCCAATTTCTGTGTTTCTAGCCTAGCTTTCTTGTGAATGTATAATAATAATTAGAACCAAAACATGATAAAATCAAGTGAGCAATAGAGGAAGCTAGAAATAGCCATGTTGGAGTTGCTGCCAAAACAGAAATGCTTACTGTAAAACATTTAGACAACAACTAAGGACCTTACCCTATAGACCTAGAGAAGTGTCATGAACCGTCTGTGTACCAAAAGGAATTGTTCAGTTAGATCCACAATTGTCCTGTTTCATGTTCTGTCTTCCCATCACATGTGTTTCTCTCTTCAGTTTTGCCCCTGTTGTCTGGTTCAGAACAATTGAAAGGAAAATCCTCTTCTCTATCCTCTCTGTATTACTTTTTTAAAAAAAAAATCAGGGAAAACTTCAATACCGAAAGCCAAGATTATATGGACCTCATCTCATTTGCGGCGGGGGTGGGGGGTGGGGTGGGGGGGGGGGGGTTCAGTAACATGTAAATGTGAGTATGGGAAGGTAACAGGCACCATGCAGTCATGCCAGCCACATGACCTTGGAGGCATCTATGGACAACGCCGGCTCTTCAGCTTAGAAATGGAGATGAGCACCAACCCCAGGGTCCGACACGACTAGACTTAATGTCGGGGGAAACCTTTACTTTTACCTAATTTTAAACTCCTTTGCCATAATTTTACAAAGCATTGCTTACCTGTATTATACCAGTGTAATTTTAAACTCCTTTACAACAATACCCACTTGCAAGGCTTTGCTTCCATCCATTAGACCAGTATCATGTTAGAAACCTAGCAAGAGCACAATTTTGAGCCTACATTACTATTAAGGAGAAAATGCAGTGGAAGCAAAATTCTGAGGAATGTCCTTTCCTCCACAACACTGAAGTGGTTCAACATGGGCAAATCTGTCAGATCCCATCCTATGTGTTTTTGGCTCTTTAGAAGTTGAATATCGGGCATTCTAGGCTCCTGAGATGATTTCTGAATGTTTTCTTCCTGCTCCCTTTCTTCCTGCTCCCTTTTTTGACACTGTTTTCAGTGTTTACACTGCAAAGCTTGATGGGTGCAGATAGAACCCCCCCCCCCCCCCCGCGCGCGCGTCATGGGATGGACGCCATCACTTTCCATTTCCTAAACTGTTTTAAAGGGGGAGGGTTACGTGGGATAAGGTCCTTTGAGGGTACTGAGCAACGTAGGTGAGCTCATTGCACCTCAGGAGTCGTTCCTTTTTCCATATCCCCTGTGACTCCCTCTAGAGCTGAGAGACCCATAAATAGCTACCTGCTGGGACTTCCTGCTGCATTGTAGCTGCTTGTTTATAGCTGTCTGCAGAAAGGCGGCTTGCTGAGAAGCAGCTCACAGGTGATCTTCCTGGTTCAAGTTACACAGTTGCAGAAAGCTATGAATCAAAAGAAGGAACCTCCGCCACATACGTGTATTTTTGGAGGGTGTGTGTGTTTTTTTTTCTTGCTATCCTTTAAAAAAAAACACTCTTAATTTAAAGTATATCATACTCTCACTTTGAATGTTATAAGCCATTTATATTCTTTTAAAAAAAGATGCATTTGGTGTTGTTTCTCATCACTGGAACATAGTCATTGCCATTAATTTCCCTAATAAATATTTGTAATGCTTCTTATCCAGGTTTATAAATAATTGAGGAGTAAATAATAATGCATGTAATGGCACTGTAGTACAATGAATTACCTTATGAGATATTTAGTTGCTGTTATGAAAGAGGCAAGAATTGCAGTCTTATACTAGTGGATTCTACATTAATTAATATTGGAAGAACACGCTCCTAATTTCCTCATAGAAGCAACATTATAAATATGAATCCTGACTTTACTGAGGTGAAAATAATCCTACTATTTATCCCACTTTTCTCCTTTTTTACCTTTCTCTTGAAAGTGTTCAGGTGAAAGCAATAATTAGGATTCCGAATCCTATTAAATGACAACATGCATGTGTTGTCCTGATTCATTAACAACATTTATTATACTCACAACCTCTGAGAATGTCTGCAATAGATGTGGGTGAAATATCAGGAGAGAATGCTTCTGGAACCTGGCCACACAGCCCAGAAAACTCAACTCATTTATTATACTGTCAGCCTCTATCTGTAATCGCCACTACAGTCTTCTCTCACTTATTTCTGGGGTTAGGTTCCAGGACCACTCGCAATAAGTGGAAATCTGTGAAGTAGGGACGCTATATTTATTTTAATATTTATACATTATTTTAGTAGTTATACACAATTTTAAGTTTATTAACCAATCATGTGTTGATAAATTGCCTCCTTCTCCCGTTGCCACTTGGGCTCCTTTTCTCTCCGTTCTGCTTCTCCTTCCTCTGTTCCTTAGGCTGTAAATTATATTTTTTATGTTCTATAATATTCTTTTAGAGTTTATTGAAAAACTGTGAAACAGCGAATCCACGAAAAGTGAACCGTGAAGTAGTGAGGGAACACTGTATAGTAATTAATATGCATTGACTAAGGGACCATACCTTGATGGCAACTTTTAGAGGAGCATTTTCTAAAGTGAGGACTGTAATGCAATTGTTAAGCATCCTGTGGCATTTTGGTCCCCCTCCACAGCTTGTTGTGTTATAAAAAAATACTTGTGGCGGTGTGGGTACTTGTCGCAAGAGCATCTGTGCCCTGGCTAAGGGTGTTAATAAATATGGAATCATTAAAGCTAATGACTGTGTTTCCTTCCTTCCATGGCTCCTGAGAAAGCGAGATGAATGCCACAGTGTAGCTAGCTAAGTGGACTGGAAAGCTAATAGCACCGGAGCTGTCCATGACATTTGGTGAGTGATGCCAGCAGCATTTCCATGAGCAATTGGGCAGTGGAGGGTGCAACACTGCCGTTGGCACTTGTGCATTAGAGGGAGCCATGTTCCCCGTGGCCTGGATAGGAACGGTGGAAATGCTTCCAACTGTATTTTGGCTTTAGAGCCTGGAGCCGAGGTGACAGCAGCTCTCCCTGTAAGCATTTGGTCTATAGACCATGGCACTGTGCTCAGCATGTAGCTTTAATTTTAAAGAGGAACAGGGTGGTTGCAGATCCAAAGAGCTTCAGGCCTCGCAGAACAGCCATATCTGGTCAGCTTCAGGGGCACTTTTCTGTTCTTGTTTTGGAGAACAAATTCCCACTCATTTTTCAATCTGACCTCTTCAATTTTCCTCTCCCAGATGCTTTTCTGAGTCCTGAATGCTCTATCACCAATGGAAGCATTCCATATTTTCTCTGAAAGAGGGAGAGCTTTGTTTTTTACATTATGGAAATTATACAGTAGGACAATAGCGAGAGATTTATGTTCGGAGGACCCATTCAGTGATTATGATAATTTTGATAATGACCATGTTACAAATTGAAAATGTCGCAAGGTCTATGTATGCTGAGGACTCTGTGTTGTTTTGTTGGTAGCAAATATTCCTAAATCTTAACTCTGCAGGAATGTATGCACTGAGCATGTGTTCCTTTATTATGATTTTATTGTAATGGTAATGGCAAAATTAATATTGAATAGTGAGTGAGCCACACAAAGAATAAGATATTTTGGGTTATTTGGTTGTTAACATTTTTTAAAAAAGAAATATATTAAATGGTAACATTTGGCCTTCTCTCTAATTTAAACCATGTTGCTTGATTTTGAAATGGAAAAGAAAAAGTAGAAAAATCTATCTTGATTTTGAAACTAAAGATTCTGAATCAGGTCAAAAGGAACTATTTGGGCATCAGACATGAGAACAAAACAGATGCTATGGTCAACTACCTTTCAAATTGTATCATCCGTGTTATGGATGATTTAAATCAGTGGTAACTGGTGCCTTCCATGGCAGTAAGGTAGCAAATACATTCTAGCCTTTAGTCTGAACTGTACAGGAGTTGTTTTAAGGTGTTGAATCTCTGTTAGGGTAGGATTCACCACCTTGGATAGCTCCTTCAAAGTTCAGACTAAAGGCCAGAGCAGATTCTCCATCCTGATGAAATGGAAGCGACCTTGGCTGAAATGTTACAAGCTGGAGGAGGCATTATGTATGTTACCTAAGGCAAAGAACTAGATGACACCTCTCCATCAGCTCATGTACAGAAACTGAATGGATTCGCAAGTAATTCTTACTTCAATACTGAAAATGGAATTAGCACTGGAGGCTAATTTAAGATGCCCAGGAAGGTTGTGTGACATACTGTACATGTGATATGCTCTCCAACAGAGGGGAATAGTTAGGAAGTTATCATTGGTGCTTTCCAGCAGCAATTGTCTCAATGAGTAATTTCATTCTAGCCTTGATGAAAGTCACCAAAACTCATTTAAATTGCATCCTCCTGAACCAAGATGGAGAGAGAAAGAGAATTAGAGGTTGTCCTTCCCTGACACAACATGATCTTTGGTGGCCCTTTCCTGTCTAAAGAGAGGGACTGGGGTTATGGCATGAGGGGACTGGGAAAGGCTCTTCATATGCAGAATATGCAAGAGAGATTTAGACCAGGCGAAGGCCAATGAGAGGTATTATTGTTGAAGGAGGAGGGGGAAAGGAGGAGGAGAAAGAGGAGTATTAGGGGGGAAGAAGTAGGAAATTCTGCTCTCTCTTTTTATCCATGCTATTGGCAAGAACCTGTATATATAACACTTTGATTTCCCATGGAATTCCATTGCCTGGGTGCAATCCTATTCCACTTATGAGCACCATTGATTTGTATCCTGGTAGACACAAATTGGACTATCAAGAATGCAGAAATTTCTCCATATTTCCCAGTATTTTCTATTTTAATTGACAGCAACTCCTCGTCCTTTTCATAACCAGCTCCCTCCTCCTTTGAAATGGGAATGTCAAGCACTGAGATATAATCCCTTCCTCTCTACCATGGCCTCTCCATATTGGTTCACAGTAAGCACCTGTGAGTGGTTGTGACATAGTCAGAAATTAGATGTTACTTCTCTTGATTGAAAGTTCCAGAATTCTCCCTCTGAGAAGTTGTGGAAGTCTAGGAGCTTTAGTTCCAAATCTAGTCAATGTGTTTGTTATATATATCTGGTAGCTTCTATCACCAGTAGAACCTAAGACAGAAGAAGAGGTTTATTTTTAGCTCCGCTTTTCAGAGAAATTATTGAATCTAATTGTCTGATCCTCAAAATTTTACATTTCAATGGATGGAGACAGGTTTTGATAGTGTAGAGATAACTTGTCATTATCATCAGTTCACTCAGGGCTAAACTACTGCTAGTTTGAACTTGCTAGAATGATGCCACCACTTGCAGAGGTAAAGTTATAATGGTGTTTATTTACCAGGATAAACTATAGGGGGTTTTTTTCACTTAAAAGCAGAATGTCATGTCATTGAGGTATGTTGTCATGGTTACTTTACCAGCTCCCCCGAGTCACAACACCAGCATCCCAGAGGGACATCATTCTGTTTCATGCATATACATGAGCAACACAGGTGCTCCAGCACTTTCATTTTTTTAAAAGGCTAAGTGAAAAGAAAAGATAAAATATGTAGGACTAGAAAAGAAGCAGCCTTTTGGAAACCGAACTGTAGAGTGTGACTATTTCTGAACAATAGAACAAACTTTTGAGTAGTCCTCTATACTTTTCTGTTTAAACTTCAGTTACAACACTTGAAGAAAAATTGTTAGCAAACTATATTTTAAAAATAATAATTGCAAGATAACATATTTGTTTGCAATACCTTCACTCTCAATATTTTTCTCCATTGGAAATGGTAATAATCTTATTTTAAAAAATGAGTGGCACAAGAAAATTAAGGAATTAGAAGATGTTTAATCATTTATTCAATCTAACTCACAACTAGAATACTGTACAATTGAACACCAGTTGGAAAAATCCAATCAAATAAGAAAATTTAATTTTACTTTTGCAGTCTAACGGGGCCGGGCTGTGGCGCAGCTGGCTAGTAACCAGCTGCTATAAATCACTACTGACCGAGAGGTCATGAGTTCGAAGCCTTGGTCGGGTTAAGCCTCCGACCATAAAAAAAAATAAAAAATAGCCCCGGCTTGCTGTTGACCTAGCAGCCCCGAAAGACAGTTGCATCTGTCAAGTAGGGAAAATTTAGGGACGCTTTATGCGGGAGGCTAATTTAACTAATCTACAACACCATAAAAAACTGCTCACGAGGAAAAGCAGAGGAAGAACAGCCACCAATGGACGGTGAAGCAACAGTTCCCCCTGTGGCCGGAATCGTGAAGCTGGAAAGATGTTTAAAAAATGCCTCTGTGTCTGTCTAAAACTGAATGTTGTTTGTCTGTTGGCATTGAATGTTTGCCATATATGTGTTCATTGTAATCTGCCCTGAGTCCACTTCAGGGTGAGAAGGGCGGAATATAAATACTGTAAATAAATAAATAAGTAAATAAATAACGAAATAGGCCTAAATTCACTAAGGCATCAGATCCACTCTGATCTTGGAAGCTAAGCAGGGTGATCTCTGGTTAGTACTTGAATGGGAGGCGGCTAACAAATACCAGGTGATGTAGACTAAACTTGGGTGCTAGTCCTTGCTGGAGTAGACACACTGAACAAATAGGAATTTAGTAGATACAGTATCCGTTTTGGGGCATCACTGTTTTAAGAACAATATGAAGAAGTTGAAGGGAATGCAAGAATGATGCTCCTGTTTCTGTTTTTTTAAAATGTGGTGCCCATACATCAGAAAATAGGATCTTTTGACATTTTGTTCCATCTATATAAAAGAAAAAGCTTTCTAACACTCAAATAAGTGGTCTCTCTTATAACAAGGGACATTTGGCATCTGCTGATGTATTGCTAGAAATTGTTGCTTTTGTCCAGTAGTTTCACTTGAAATCTAGGTTACCCTTTAAAGGTGATGCTGTGTTACAGGTATAAAGAAAACACAGTATGAGCAATATGTTTTCTATGTGAATGTGATCTGCCAAGTTTGAGAAGTTTCTTTTTTGTAGTAACCACTGCCATTTAGGGCTTGTGGCCAAAAAACACGGATCACGGCTATCTGTCACTGTGATGCATAGCAATTTTTATGAGTATCCCAAGTTTTCTGGCTCAATCTGACTGTTGCTGCTGTTATTTTCCATCAAGTTGCTTTTGCTTCTGCTAATCCTATGCATTTCAAGATATCATCTCATTAACAGCTCTTTTCAGGTATTGCAAACTTTAGGCTCTGGCTTCCTTAATTGAATAAACTAATTTGTAAAATAGTCTTCTTATTTTTCTATTACTATCCACTTTACCCAGGATTGTTATCATTTCCATAGTGAGATCTTCCACTGTCGTGTTGTCTCAAGTAGCTTAGCCTCAGTTAAGACACTTTGGCTTCTAGTGAAAATTCAAGTTTTTTTTCTGCCTATCAGAGCTAAGCATGGTAAACTGAAGTTTGAAGCACTGAACAAAACAAAAGGAGAAGGGTGTAGAAAAATCTTAGCTGTGCCTTTTGGAGAATATTTTCTTTAAAAAAACAACAGCAGCACAGCTTGTCTAGAAATGCTGCAAGTACATTAGGTGAGAGAGAAGAAATGTGGAGGAGGAACTACATCTCATTCTCCTGATGTGAGCAGAAGATAGCAGGATAGCCACCAAAACTACAGAAACGTGTAGAAAATCTGTCACAGCCGCAACTGCATTTTATATCAGGAAAAACAATGATAACTGATGTTAGGAGTGCTTTGTCTGAAAAAGCCCCATGTCTCAGTCATCCAGTGCACAGATAATGACAACCCTCCAAGGCAAGTACAATGGAGAACAAAGGAGGGCCCATCAGAGTACCCCCCCCCCCAACCAGCATCTTGCCCAGGTGGCATCTCCTTGCAAGCTTGCCCTTGCCAAATCCTTGTAGACGGCTAAGCAGCCACTTCAGCTGGAATGAAGAGAACAAAGAAAGAAAAGAATGGATTCATTTGGTGGAAAAGACCTGAGTAACCAGGAATAGGTCACATGCCACTGGCATAAGAAAATATAATACGTGTGAGTGAGCAGAGATGTCGAGCGCTTTAAAAATGAGAAGATGTAATAACATAACTTTATAAGAACTATGCTCGATCAGACCTCTTCCTTCTCCTCTTCCTCATTATGATGATATTCATTTATATCCTACTTTTATCTCTTGATTGAGGTGCAAAGCAAAGCAACACATCTCTCTATCTCTAATAGATAGACATTAGTGAGGGGCCTGAAGAGAAAGATGTTGTGGACCTCTTCACACGGGCTTATTTTTGGTGGTGGCCACAGGGTTTGTCAAGCTCGATCATGGAGCCCAATGGCTCCCATCACACCCATTACAAGTACTTCCAGGGTGGCTCCATGACCGAACGGGAAAACTCTGCTGCCACCTAAAAGAAGCTGACTACGTACAACAAGGGGTTTCCGGTCTTCCCATAAGGAAAGATGGGTTGAGGTGGCTTACTGAGGCTTCCCCCTGTCTGATGGGGTAAAGAGAATACCTATATCCAATATGTATCTTCTGACAGAAGCCATTTATTTTAATAGTGCTCACTATTAACCATGGTTTCCTATTTCCAAGGTCCCCCAGTGACATTCTATGGTGACTTCCAGTGAAGGAATACCAGACAATTGACCAGAGGTTATAAAAAATCTCAAAGGACTTCTCTTGTTGGTTGTGGGTATGCAAAACTTGCAAGTACAGGTCCTGCAAGTATGAGGGCTGAACTGTATGTGTTTGGAAATGAGATTAATAGAAAAGTATTGCAGAAGGAACAGACAGAAAAGAGAAATTTAAAATAGTTATATACATATAAATGCATTGTAGTTTCTTTCTTTCTTTCTTTCATCACTATGCTTCAATTTGCCACAGATGTCTTCTTTTGTACTATTTGTGGACATGCTCGCTATTTATGCTTTGAAATCCATTGAGTATATCAAAGAGAAATTACAGGAAAACCCCCATTTTGATGAAGAGGCTTTTAAAGCTGCAGATAATAGAAATCCAGCTGCAAAAGACTTCAAAATGCTTCAGCAGTGGCCACTGGTTTCATCTGTTCTGACCTTTCAAACCACTTAAAAGTGCACTCTGGTGTGGCTAGAAAAAGAAAACTTTGTGGAATTGTAAATGAGTAAATGCACAGCAGAGATTCCACTCACCAGCTTAGACCACAGAGTACCTTTTTGAGGAGATGTAGTTTTTATTACAGTTGGTCAGAAAGACTTTCTCTGCTTCTAAGGGGAAGCAAAGATAATATTTCCTTCCAGTCCAATTGGTTTTTTTTTAGTACTTCTGCATACAATACCTTTTCAGGCTGTAGAAATAGAGCTCCTAATAATTTAACAGGATACAGCAAGATGCAATTGATACTTGGACACATTTGTTCACTGTATATTTTCTAGCTAAATGGAGCCATCCCATTTTTAGTGGATCCTGTGCTTCTGAGAAAAGAAGGAACATGCAGTGTGGAGAAACATCGTATAGCAATACTTTCCCATTTTCTCTGAAACACAGAGAACTCTTTTAAAAAGCAAGTTCATGAACACTTTCAATAAAGTGAATAATTAGTCAGTTGAGATGCAATAGAAAGTGACAATCTAAGACAAATGAAATATTGTACATTAACAAATAAAGAACCTTTCTCAGTGCACAAACATTAGTTTCTTAATCAACACTGTCCATTTTTATTTGCCTTTGGTATTTTAGCGTTACTAAAAAAAACCAAAGAATTTATTTTTAACAAAATTCTAACTTGTACTATTGTTTTTATTGCATAGGTTTCTATATCTCAAAGAACAAGTGTATCTTAAATCAACTGCCAGTAATCTGAAGCCCTGCTACTAAAGAAAACACCATGGACTCTTATATAATCTTAGCATAATGATTCCACTGTTGTGGTTTCGTCTTATGGAATCTTAGGATTTGCAGTTTAGGGAGAAGTACTTAGTATTCTCAAAACTACAATTCCCAGCAATCCATACAATGTAGCAGCGGCCATCAAAATGGAATCATAAAACATATCTGCACGGATCCTTCAACTCGGGGCCAATCTGGAGTGTTGAATTTTGGATCAGCCCCAGGATGGTTTTGATCACCAGCTGCTGAGGATGCAGGAAGGAGTACTGACCAGGCCCATCCCACTAATATGTCACAGCAGTCAGTGGGTGCAACATGACTAGTGTCCATTGCTCATTGCCTGGAGTAACATCAGTTGGGGCAGCAAAGTGATAGGGGAGAAAGAAGGGGCAGATTAGAAATCTGCCCTCCTTTCTCCCTCCTTTCTCTGCTCACCCTTGCACCCCAGCTAATATAACTCCATGCAATGAGCAACAGGCACTAGACATATCATACATGCTGGCTGCTACTACAAGAGAATGGGAGGTCCAGGGAATATGGAATAGCCATGACAACAGGTGTGGCCAGTTCTGTCTCTGAACTGTTTCAACTGTTTACATGTGCTCAAAGTTGTGGTTTGCTCCAGATTCTCAGGAAAGATTTGGAGCAACCTGTAACTTTTGCCAACATGTTTGAAGGCCACATTAAGCTGATTTGGGCTGTGTTGACCGAATCACCTCTAAGGTTACAAGTCAGTGTAGATGTGCCCATGATTTTTCTATTTGTGTGGTATGAAAGGGCTCCATGGGATGTATTAATTATGAGCTGTATAATTCAACTATAATGAATGAAGGCATATTCACAAGAGCATCTCTCATAGATAAACATGATGGTGTCATACCAGGTGGCAACTACTATTGCTGATGCATTTTGCAGGGCATCCATTCCAAAGTCTCCATAATTGGCACGTGTCTGGTGAGTGATACAGATCCAACTTTTAAAGAAGCTATCTAGTTTTGAACTTCCATTGCCACATTCCCAGAACTTTTTGAAGGCTTTCCCTGTCAGGCAGTGGAGAAGGGGAAAGGGAAAGCATTGGGTTCATGGCGCAAATGGAATCTGGAAGCTCTGAAATCCTTTTGGAATCTCACGGTCCTGCAACATAAGGATTGGAATGGAAATAGTGAAAAAAGAAAGACAACACCTTGAAGGTAGATTGACAGATACCACTCTGAACTTCATGTATGTTTGTGTACGTGCAGGCATATACCTTTAAGATGCCTGATGATCTATAGCAAGCCCGTGAATTTCATAGAATTTTCTTAGGCAAGGAATATTTAGAGTTACTTTTAAGCTCTCTTCTCTGAAATGTAGCCTACAGCATCTATTTTCACCGGCAGTCTCCTATTCAAGTACTAATAAGAAATAACCATGCTTAGCTTCCAAGACAAAATACATACCAGAAATAACATGCACTCTGACCTCAGAGTACTCTGGCAATAATCTTGCTGCCTATTCATATATCTGTAGCATTGACTAGCATGTTCCATTGCTTTCAAGTGGATATAAGCCACTGCTAACTTTTGCCAGCCTGCAGCTGAAAAGTTTGACCCACTAATTTTTTCTCTCCTGCTGTATTCATACCTAGAAATAATGTACCAGCTCAGTACAGAAGTGAGATAAATGCACTGGTGATGGAGACATCTTAATCATAGTTTTGATTTGCATCTCCCCTACCCCACTCTCTGTATTTCACTTGGTAACCAGTCCACTTATTCATTTTGGTAAATTGCCTTGACATTAGCGGGGTGGGGGAAAGGAGGCAGAATAACTGGAGCCTGTTTTCACCTTAAGCAATCAAGCAGTTAAAGCACTACCATGTAAACAGCTCTGCTGCACCTCTGCCATGTTATGAGGTCCAGGGGGATTCTTTTTTAATCTTGAGAGGGAGTGTGAAGGGTTTGTTTTTCACAGGGGTTTTAGCCTACAGTTAAGTGCATACACCTGCTGAAGTACTGGTAATTAGTAGGTAATTAGTAGCTAATGTTCTTAGAATTTAAAAAGAAAAGCTTACATAAGTAATTACTTACTCTTTCTTATAATGTGCTGCTTTTTTCCTGAGATTTCATATCCCCAGAACATTTGCCAAGTTCCTAGGTTTCTCAACATACTAAATTGTTTATTAATTACACACGTATATTGCTTGTAGTGGGGGGAAAGACACAATGCATTAAAACTCTAGAAACAGGAATGAGTTATCTTTTAAATTAAAGCCAAGAATGAATTTAAAATGGGATGGGGGAGTGGAGTCCATTTGGTGTCTGTTCTAAAAGGAATATTTTGTGTGTTGCTGGGGAAGGGGTATGTGTGCAGTTTTAAATGACTTGACAGACCCAGCAAGAGGGGAAGAAAAAAAAATACTCTTAAATTTTTTTAGCTAGATATTTAAGTCTTAAGTAAATATATGGACCCCAGTGTTTTTTCAAAAACAACACTTTTCAGTAGTTTTTTTTAAGTGCTCTACACAGCTAGTCTTACCATTTGCAAAATGGGGCAACCATCTCAGATAGCAAAATTGGGGAGGATGGGAAATAATATTTTTTTCTTGTTCCTTCTAAACAAACCAGTAGTTCTCAATCTGTGGTCCATGGACCACCAGTGATCCCCAAGAACTAAAATATGGTCCACTGCCTCACTGTTACTACTCCGTTGCAACAAGAGCAACTGGTCTCACAAAACCCTCTTACAGTGCCAAGGCAATGGGGATGTCGGGAGGGGAGAGGCTGGCCACCCACAAAAGGTACAACAACAAGCTTCCTGACTGCTGCTTCTCCTCCTCCTCCCTTCCCCTAAGTGGAGCAGTTCCATGTGGCCTTGGTATCTTTGTTTTTAGGCCTGTTCCTGGGGTTATTTGGGGTGCTGATTCAGAAAATCAGGTCTAGATTATGAAAAATGGTTTCCTGTGGGCAAGCAGATGGCCACTACTGGATGGCCTATGTTCTGTATCAGAAACTAGAGCTGATGTGGTCTATCCAATGCAGCTTTCTGAATCAGCACCCCAAATAGCCAAACCAAAGTTGACCAAAAACTTATTTGTAACCCTTTTGGTACTAATGTTGGAGAGTGGTCCCTGGTCAAAGTGGTCCCTGGTCAAAAAAGGTTGGGAACCACAGTTCTGAACTCTCTGACTATTTCTTTCCTTCCACTGGAGAATGGAGTTGGGTACACTGGGCAATGACCTCCTAAATTAAACTTCTAAGTGGTGGAGGACTCAGTCTGATTCCAAGAGGATGAACCCAACTGCTATTCCAGTCACTTCTGAAGGTGAATTAAAAAGGAAGAGTTGTCGAGTCCTTCTCTGGTTTCTCAAATTATCTTATGTCAGTCCTAAAAGTTCAACAATTATATCAAATTGGAACACCTGTACTTTATATGTATGGTATTTACATCAGTATAACTATCTGCATCTGTCATCAAATATAAAATCCTTTTAACAATCATAAAAGAACCTTATGCTCTGGTTTCTCAACATGGTGTAGTTGTAAGGTACTGTACATGGCTAACACTCAGGAAAAAATGTTTGTCTTCATCCTATTTCTTTATGAGATGATATTAAATTCAGTTTCTGGCTTGGTTCAAAGAAGAACAGAAAAGCTATATTGGTTGATGTGGTAAATATACAGTCTGCCTCAGTACAACTGAATATGTTATGGGTTATTATAGCCAAAGACAGCTCTGAAAGTGTTTCATTTGAAAGCAAAAAGTCTGCAATCTATGCTCCAGGGGGGTAAAAACATTTCCTACATTACTGTGCTTATAATGGCTTCAGTGGTCAAGAAAGGATCAGTAAAGTCACAATCCCCAAGCAAGAGAGTTTTGTCTGCAGCAGTAAACTAGATGCAAGCATCTACAGAGCTCAGGTGATGGACCAGATTTTCAGCACTATTGAGTTTAATAGTTGATACTGTCAATTAACATATGATTTCTTCTCTTCCACATTCAAGAGTTCGGCTTGAGACATTTTCTACCATACATATACATTAACTGTAGCGATTGATGAACATTTTCTAATATGAACTCACTGAAATTTACAAAAGAACAGAAAGTACCTGAGATGTAAAAAAAAAATCTCAGTCCAATTATTATAATATTTCACATTGCTTTATAATTTGCATGCACAAAAATGCTGAGAAGGTCAGATGAATATGCGGATCCTGTGCCCTACTAAGAATACTGTTTATTGGAACTTGGAATGTTTCTCAAAATAAAGTAATGTGTTCAGTCACTTAATCTGTTAATGTTACTGTTTCCTCCACACTGGCTGTAACTTGTTACATTATGCCTTGTTGATGCATTAACATTAACATTGCCAGAGAAAGATTAGGAATCTCCCCAAGGATCCCCACCCATAAAAACCGGCCTTCCTTTTCATCTCCCTTAAAACTCTTCCTTCCTTCTTTCTTTCAAGCCAATTTCCAAGCCTCACAGAACACATACAGTTTTTCTGAAAGCCTACAAGCATCTCGCAGAAGTGCTAATAATATAACTTCCCCTAGGGCACTCTATAGAGTTATAGTTTAGAGCACTCTGGAGCAATAGCTCTATAGAGTGCCCTAGGGGAAATTACATCCTTACCACGAGGGGGAATTAGCAAGGGCGGCGTGGGTGGGAGAAAAAATAAAAGAAGAAATTTAGGAAATCTGGAATAGAATACAGTTTTGAGGAAGAGTTTCAAAACATAAAGTGGTAATCCTCTATTCCCATTACACCTGGGAACCTTATTACAATATCAAGACAAGATGTTACATTATATCCTCATCATGTACTGTGTTGCAAGTAATGTTATTAATTGCAAGACGTTACTTCCAAGATGTGCTGTTGATACTTACCAACCAACAATAGCAAGTTTAACTAGTGCACTTAAATGAATCAATTTGGTAGCATTTTAATCTGAATACTATGCATGTGAATCTGATCTTGGAAAGGCAGGGATAAGGACTGAACTTTTTGACTCTGTGCCTGATATCCATATATCCACCTGACCTTCTTCTTCCCAGCATTGTCTCCTTTGTTTAAAAATAATTCATTGTCTTATTGCCCTACAAATACTGCTCCTCATCCCTAAAATGGTTCATCCAATTGTGTCTACCGCTCATCTACATAGTGATCTGACTGGGTCAAATTGCAATCTGGCACTTCTCTTGGAGCTAAGATTATTTGAAAAAAAAAACCCCAAACCCAGCAAATCTAAGGAACCTTCTACTATAAGGTGCACCACATATTTAGAATTCCTAAGATGGAAAAAGTGCACCTTAGAATTGGTGAAATATGGTGATGTTTCCCTGTAGCATATGAGGTGCACATATTCTGTGTGATCACATATTCCATTTGGCATGGGTGTGTTATAATGTATTAATTTTCATTTTTATTTTTTATTAGTAGATGCACATGCTCTTTTAAATTATGACCAAATCACTTTTATTAATATAAAGACAGCACATTCTGTTCTTTTCATGTTACAGAAATGATCACTTATCTCTTAAAGTAACCAAAGAATTACACAAATTGCAAACAACTAAAAACAAAACGTATCACCACAAGGAATTCAGCCAGTTCTTCTCACAAGCAGGATAAGCAATATCCAATTTACAAAATTCACATCTACATACATTGACGTTTAATAGGCTTTTCCTTAATCCCTCCTTATTATCCAACGTTTTTGCTTGTCCAATGTTTTGCTGGCCCGTTTATATCAGATAAGCAAGACTCTACTGTATATCCTAAAATTGGAAAAATAAATATTTAGTATCTATTGTTTAGAAACTACTGCTGTAGCTGTGTATAAAAATATTTCATACAGATGTCAACTTCAAGAAAACGTATTTCTTTTGAGATAGAGCCAGATTTTATCTGTGTATATGTGTAGGCCTTGCTTATTTTCTATGTATTTCCTCCTCCCCTTTTCAAATTTTGCTCTTTTTCATTGCTGCTTTTTTGCTCTGTAATCATACTAAAGCACACACACACACAGAGAAACTGGTGTAATAGAAGAAACTCCTTACAAACTTTGATTTTGTCTGTTACATTATGCGTTGGCATCTATAATGTACAATTTCAGATATTTGTTACATACTCCTAAGTATATGCAATAGTAACTTTCTGTTTTAGAAGAGATTGTATTATTTTATTGCAATTCCCATATGTTAAAATCATCGGCCTGAATCCTGTTGGATTATAGCTAAATTCCCAGGGTTTAAAAGGCCTCTCCTTTTTTAGTGAAAGACAAACACTGGTTAGATTAAGAGGAAATCTCCTCCACCAAGGTATGCAGGGAATGTGCTGAATCTCTCAAATATCCTTCTGAGACTAGCTCCAGCAAAGTAAGATAAATAGGTAGCATTAAAGTTACATGACCAAAAAAGTTTACTGTTTGAAATCCATATTCAGAAGAGATCTATACAGTCAGCCCTCTATGTCCATGGATTCTGCATGCATGGATTCAAACAATCGTGGCTCAAATATATTTGGGGAGGACTTGAAAAGGCAAGCTTTGAGTTTGCCATGCACCGAGCATTCTGCTGATATGTACGGATTTACAGATGTAAAGACTCTCTCCAACACTTGTTTGAGCTGTTCCCCATTTACTACACCATTGTATATAATGGGAGTTGAGTATTCACAATTTTTGTATTTTGGGGGGTTGGGTTGAGGAGGGTGAGGGGCTGGAAACCCTGCCCAATGAATTAAGATGAGGAGGATCCTCAAGTGACTACAGTATTTTCCAACAAATCCATTTGCTAGTCATGTCTAAAGAACACTGATTGAATCAATGGAATTTGCAAAACTATTGACTTGCCATTCAGTGATTGAGTCAATGGACCTACTCTAGCTGAGACTAGCAATTGAATTTAAACTGTGATTTCTGGCACAGAGTGACAAATAATTAAAAACAAAACATTTAACTGTTTGCCAACCCTTATTTCTTTTCTGCAATGAAACTTTTCTCTGCTGAGCTTATTTACAGGAAAATATAGTATGCATATCTTTTGTCAAATTTGCACAAAACCAGCAGTCACTTATGGCAGGAGAGAGCAATTCACGCCCCTACCTGTTCAGAAAACAAGCCATCTAAGATGTCTGGAATGGTCAAGGGAAAACTACTTTGAGGGCCACACGGGATTTCAGGATTTCAAGGTTGTACTTTGCCCACCCATAATTTAGGGCATAAGGCTACCATTGCATTGACTGATATTTTTAGATGCTAGGGTAAATCATCACTCAAAATATAAGCTGTCTTGGAAGTGTTTTTAACTACCCAGACTTTCCCTCAAAGCACCTTAGGAGGCACAAGTTTGTCAGGGTGCTGACAGTTGTTTGTCAGAGATCACGGAACTGGAGTTCCCAGGGCAGCTTGGTTGGGAATCACAGCAGTAAAACAGACCTCTGGCTTTTGACTCTGCTGATAACACACAGTGTTCTTATTATACCAATGCTTAAGGATGTTGCTAGTGCAGTAGCATAAATCACAGGAAGGAATATGCAATACCATAGTCTTGATTTTACAAGAAAGATTGAATCATAACATAAACTAGCAGAAAGTCTCACTTTAAAAAAATGCCCCTGTAAAATATTTCAATTTTTAATTGATTGTAAGCAATTATCCTTTAATTGCATATTTGAATGAGATATTAGGAGGTTTAGTTAAGCCTTGCCTCTTAATTGCTGCTGCACACTAGGTGTCACAGATTGTGTTTATTTCATATGTTAATTAAAGAGAATGGGGTATTTTATTTTATTGACTAGCAGTTTTTCTAAGGCTGTATTGTTTATTACAACTGATTTTAGTAGTATGTAGCACACCCCATGTTAATCTATTCATTAGAGAGGTTTGTATCCTAAAAGAGAAGGTACCATCTCGATGTATGCTCTTTGAATGTATACTTAGTTCCAGCAGCAAAAACATGCTCATCCAGATCTTCCTGAGAACCAACTACATGTTGCACAACTTTGCTAGTTTCTTTTCCCTAGTTCTATTTTTTAATAGAAAGCAACTCAAGAGATTATACCACAAGGGTGGTCAAGTAGCAGCAAGAGGAGCTGCTTAACCCTGCCTGCCTTCTGTTGCCCTGAATTCCCCCACACCTCCTTCAATATTTTCAGGTAGAGAAGAAACAAGCAGGTTTATTTACTCTGGATAAATGGCAGAAAGAGAAAAGGATCAAAGAACATCAACTCTCCCAACTGGAGTCCACAAAGCTAAGAGTGTTTTTTTTTTAAAAAATGTTAGGAAAAAGAAATAGGTAACACATATGTGTAGTTTGACCTCAATCTAAATCTCACTTCTCTGTTGTGTGACCAAGGACCTCTTCACATGAGGCAAATTTTGGCGGCAACTCCGGTTCTATAGTAGCATTGCCACAGAACCCACTGGCTCCCATCACAGATCTGAAAAGTACTTCTGGGAAGACTTCTTGGTAAAACTGCTGCAGAACCAGAGTCACTGCCAAAAAAAAACATGGGAGGCTTCCTGTGGTTGCATTGCCATCAATGGGGCAAGCTGGCTGATGGATGCTTACCCCATGTGATAAGGTGGGGGGAAGACAGGATGGTGTGGGGTGTAGCACGGCAGGTTCCCATGTTTCTAGGCATGTACCGCCAGAATCACCATGATCTGTGGCAATTCCAGTGGCACGTCTGAAGAGGTTCCAAGTTGTTTCTGACTTATGCGGACCCTAAGGTGAGCCAACCTCGGGGTTGTTTTGGCAAGATTTGTTCAGAGTCTTTGCCTTCCTTTGTAGCAAACTGAGGGCCTCACAAGAGAAATTGATGACAACATGATAAATGAAGGACTAAGGATGGATCTGTACACAGGTTCCAGTTAAAGTACTCAAAGCAAATTCCTAACCTGAGCATATGCTCAAAATTCTACAGTATATCCATCTTCCCAGAATAGTCTTTTGTATCTGCCATGTGCCACTCCTTTATGGACCATGTGGTTCTAGGGTAGAACAAACTTAAGCCTGCAAAGTTAATGTCTGTCTGCCATGGACCCTGGGACTGCTTTTGAAGAAGGAGGAAGTTCAACACTGGCCAACAGATAGTTATTAATTTTACCTACCTGCAGGGGAAGAGCAAATAACTTTTTCCATCCATTATTAATGAAACAGCCTTACATATGAAGATTCTTGCAAGCTCAGTGTATATGAAGAAGTGTCCTCATTATTCAGTAATCCTGTACTTCTCCCAAGTACAGTATTAACCTTATATCCACATCCCTGGACTTTGCAGGAATACAAGAAACTGCAGATAATAGAATCCCCTTTTGAAATGAAGGAATTTCACCCCAAGAATACCATAGAATCATGCTGAAAAGCCCAGAAAAGGTCTAGGATAAAACCATGGGTGCAGTCCCATAGATATGGAGTCATGGTGTAAATGTGAACCGAATAGATGACATTTCTGGGAAGTCTCAGTGACAGTAGCTGTCCTAATACGTCTTAGTATTTGAGCATTTAATACACTTTGGATTGATTACTATAAAAGAAGCTCAACTATACAGGAATCTTGGTGATCAATGTTATATCATGGGGGGGGGCAGGTCAGTCATTCTAGCTGCTCTTAGCTATACTGTCTAAACTCAAGCAATATAGGAGATTTCCAAACTTGTCTGTGTTCAGCTTTAAATAATTGCTAGTGACAATATAATCACTCTTATCTGTGGTTAACCATCATCGGTGGGTGATTTCCATGTGGAAGTAAGTTTCCAAATTCTATTCAATCTTATTACAGGGAGGGTTTCTACAATAATAGCTGCAGCATCTCTTTCCTTCCGAGATATGGTCATAAGTGGGTCTGGGGTCTTGGTGTGTGTGTGTGTGTATGCGTGCATGCATGCATATGTGTGTGTGTATGGAAGGGAGAGAAATGTTTTCCATGTGGTAAATCTGGATGTGATTCTTTAAGTCAATAAAAGAAAACATTTTAGTGGAAAACAACACTCCTGTCTTGTTTATTTTCTTTTAAAAAATTGGATTGGTAAAATTCATTGTACTTTGAAGGATAGTTCCAATTTATAGACTCATGAGCTTACGAGTGGAATAAGCCTCCATCCTTATCTTTATGTAACAGCAATGGCACCCACATATGATAAGTCTTTGCTGGCAGAATTCAGAAAAAGTCATTCCAGTGCAGTGAATATAAAATAAATGCCATCAAGGAAAAAAACTGCTTCTCTGGAATAAAAAAATATTACTGAAACAGTTGGATGTCTCAAAGGTCTATTCATGCTAAAATCTATTTCTGCAGTCAAAATATATTTTGCTAATTTTGTTTTTTTAAAATGTGACTGAGATTTCTAACCATAAAGAAAGCCATTTTGTCCGGGCAAGAACTGGCATATGGATTGGTGTGAGGTGAACACTGATTTCTTGCCTGAAAATTATAGTAATTATGGGTATTTGTAAACAGCGATTTTTGCACTTTAAAGGACTAATCGCACGGTCAACAGCTGGAAGTTACTCTATGCAGATTCAAACCTAAAACATAATAGAAATCACCCTTTGCTGCCTTTTCACAAAGAAACAAATTACAAAATGAAAGAGACCTGCCAAACACAATCTTTCATCCTCTTCCATTCCCTAAAGTATAAACATGCATATTGTGAAGTATTTAGGGGTTGGGAAAGGATGAAGGGAAGGCAAACAATATAGGCATGTCTGGAGAATGACTTCATATATATCTCAAAGATTTCCAATGTAAATGTTCACTGACCATCTTAATTGCAATGCACTGGTTTTATATTCATTCTAAATATTTCATCCCACAAAATTTGTCCTAGATCTTCTTGTGTGCCTTTAAAATGTGCTATTATGGTATAAGTATAAAGCCTCATGCATGTCAAGTCTAGATTAGCTGAAGGACTGCATTTTTCCATCTGAGTTTGCCCATGTTTTGTGATTTTTCTGGAAACACCTCCTCTCTCACACCTCCTTCTCACCACCTTCATAGGTACATCTGGTGAGAAGACAGGGGTGGACCTTCTCGGCAGTTGCTCCTTAGCTCTGGAACTCCCTTCATAGAGAAGTTAGACTGGAAAGCTCTCTGCTGTCCTTCCATTCTCTTTGTTCCAACAACCTTTGAGGAATGACTGATTGGGGAAATGCTTTTCAGAATATGCTGTACTCTTTATTTGTTGTTTTCTTTTTCAACCCTGTTGTTAGTTTAATTATGCTTTTAATGTATGTGTGATGAGATTTCTTTAGCAATCTCTCATTTAACTTTGTAATCCACCTTGAGTCTTGGAGGAAAAATGCAAAATGTATATTAATGTTGGTATAGTTGTTGCTTCTGCTGTTGTCAGACCTATAACAACATCACAAAAAACTTATCAATCCTACCAGTTTAGAAAAACCTGCAAAACTACCTTGAAACTGTAAATGTTGGAGAAATATTCAATCTCTCCCACACTATTGGTTTCATTCCCTGCAAACAATATCCCATTTCCAAAGCCATTCAGTAGAAGGCACTGGTATTAACTGGTATGACTTAGTGACAGAGATTTAGGTCCATTCACAACAGAATAAGCAGAAGGGCTCAGAAACATACTAGGACTGGCTTATGATGTTGTTTATTATGAAAGAAGAAAGTGCAAAAGCTGGGTTGCAGTTAAACATTAAAAAACCCAAGATTATGGCAACTAGACTGATTGATAACTGGCAATAGACGGAGAAAACATGGAGGCAGTGACAGACTTTATATTTCTAGGCACAAAGATCACTGCAGATGCAGACTGCAGCCAGGAAATCAGAAGACGTCTACTTTTTGGGAGGAGAGCAATGGCCAACCTCGATAAAATAGTGAAAAGCAGAGACATCACACTGGCAACAAAGGTCCGCATAGTTAAAGCAGTGGTAACCTATGGATGCAAGAGCTGGACCATAAGGAAGGCTGAGCGAAGGAAGATAGATGCTTTTGAATTTTAGTGGTGGAGGAAAATCCTGAGAGTGCCTTGGACCGCAAGAAGATCCAACCAGTCCATCCTCCAGGAAATAATGCCCGGCTGCTCACTGGAGGGAAGGATATTAGAGGCAAAGATGAAGTATTTTGGCCACATCATGAGAAGACAGGAAAGCTTGGAAAAGATCATGATGCTGGGGAAAATGGGAGGAAAAAGAAAGAGAGGATGACCAAGGGCGAGGTGGATGGATGGTATCCTTGAAGTGACTGGCTTGACCTTGAAGGAACTGGAAGCGGCGACAGCCAACAGGGAATTCTGGCGTGGACTGGTCCATGAGATCACGAAGAGTCGGAAATGACTGATTGAATGAAGAAGATGTTTAACTTTGTTGTATGGTGTTTTTTGACAATTGAATGTTTTTTATGTTCATGTTGGAAACCGCCTGAGTCCTCTCGAGGAGATGGAGCAGTATATAAATAAAATTGTATTATTATATTATTATTGACAGACTGAGTAAAGTAACATATACTAGTGTCATAGTACTACATATTTCCATAAGACTGCAAAAACCCCATTAACTCCAATGCCATATTGAAGTGTTCCAAGGTGCAGTCCTTCATAATTTCTAAAGCCCTGCCAGATATCTGCCAGTAGGACTTAGGAAGTGACATGCAGTAGATCCTGTGTTAGTGAGGATACCTGTGTCATCTACTCCAAGTTTTAATCCAGGCTTTGAAGGAGCTATCCAAAGGGATAATGCCTTTTGGGGACAGAAGCAGATTCACACAAACCTGCATTACATGACCCTACAAGTTGTATTGCAGTTGATATGAGCTTGAAGAGTTACCTTTAAACCACTACCAGCTAAAATTTTTAGGAGTTATGTATATGTTATGTATAAAAATGTCACATTTCCAATCTCTGGTCTTGATACCTGCATGAACATGCAATCTAGAATTTCTCTTCTGTAGCCTACTGTTGTAACACTTGAAGAATCAGTTTAATTCTTGATCCAGAAATTTTTCCAATCAATTACCATATGCATGGGATTACTTCTCTTGAGCCCTCTCCTATTTTGAACTGGAAACCCCTCTAGTCCAGGGTATGTAGCACATTTCTGTAGCATTTAGCATTGATAATACAGTATGTCCTCTTTATCCACAGATTAAATATCCACTTATCCCAAAACATTTCCCTCTGGAAGCATTTGTGAGGCTCTCTAAGTCTTTCAATGTGATTCTATGGCATGCTTCCAGCTGAATTATGGTGAATATATAAGCTTCACTATTATCCACAGTTTCAGATATCCAGGTGGGATCTTGGAAGGTATCCCCCCCTTGATAGGTGGTCATACTGTACTTAGATTTCACTATCAGTTCCTTGCTCCCTCCTATAACTAATAAAATTACATTGTAGATTGTTGTGTGCCTTCCTTTACAGCAACAGTTGACCACTTACATCCACATCTCTTGTTTCCTGGTGCTTTCTCTTGCCAGTGTACTTTATATCACAACAGCTCAGGCTATCAAATTGGTAGCCTGCTGTGTTCAGCCACGCCTTCAGTTCTTGCTCTCAACGTTTTCAAGCTTTCTGTTCCATATATTCCAATCCTGTCAAACTCTCTCTATTCTTTGGTTTCTCAGTAGTCTGCTTTGTGGATCCTGGAATATTTGACGATGGGCTCTCCCCCTGCTGTGACTCTTTAACTCCAAATCACTACTCTCTTGCTCTCTTAGTTCCACAAGACAGACACATTGCTTTCCACTGCCTCCCTCATTAGTTCTCCCAGTGTCATCTTTTTAGCACACTTTCCTTTAACACAACCTCGGGGTATCTATCTCCTTCAGCATCAGTGGAACAAGGTCTCAAATGGGAGTAAAAAATCTAAATGGGAGTAAAAATCTACAAATCTAAATCTGTATGTTCTGCTCCAGATGGTTTTCTGAGTTTCATAATTTGGGCAAGTGGTCTTGTACATTCTTTTTTCTTGCTATGCATTGTTTTGTGGCCACTTTTAAACCAATATCCTTTAACCAATAAAGAAAATGCAGCTATGAACACCATCATTATAGGTGAATCAGAGTGAAGTGCTAGAACCAGGGAGACCTTGAAGATGAAAGTTCAAATCTCCACTTGTCCTTGAAGCTTCCTTGAGCTATTCCTGACCAATCTATGGGGTTGCAATTGAGCTAAAATAGGAATGAACGATGTATACTCTCAGCTTTTCAGAGGTAGGGTGGGATAATGAATAGATAGCTACTCAAACAGACATTGGCTCCTCTAAACTCTGCTAATTTCTCAACTATGGTAAAGTATGTAATTGTAAGATCCATAGATAAATGCTTCCCCCACCTGATTGTTATCGATATTTAAGATTGTTTTCCATATCTGTGAGTCAATTCCATTGACTCGTCCTCTGTGGTACTCTTAGTCTTTAAAAATTAGTCATATGTGTTCACTTCTTTGGGGAAGTCTTCAGTGTGAAATTGTGGACATAGTGGATTCGTATATATAAAATTGGAATTAACCACTTTTTTGCCATCTATTACTATTAGTGAGCATAAATTTTACCATTATCACTTTACTTATTTACTATTATAAAGGCCTGTGGTCATATAAGCTTGTGCATGTTTACTCAGAACTAACTTTTATCCTGTTTAATGGGTCCTACCTCTTAGTAGTTATGCTTAGAATATCAGACTTAAGATTGTTTGCAAAATGTTTTTGAATTTCTTTCTAGGAAAGCAAAAAAATACATCTTGTATGTATGCCAGAGTGATGGTTCTATATCTCTATTTTCTTCTAACTCCATCAATGTTCATGCTTCTTTTACATTCACTTTGGATGTATATGTGGTATACATACTTCAGAGGAAGAAATGGCTTCAACATTTGTTTCTGCATTTTAATGAAACTGCTGTTTGCCTGCAGATGATTTACAATAGATTTTGATGATTTACAGTAGATTCCTAAAATAATATACCATAGCTTCAATGTGGTATATTGAAGCTATAAATTGGGTATATTGGGAATGCACATCATGAGTTAGATGAGAAGGCACATAATTTAACCATCTTCCTCATAGCATCAAGATAAGTCCAGTAGTCTTCAGTCAACAGTACCATCCTGCTTTTCCCATTAAAGTACGCTGTTTATTCCAGCAAAAGGGGTAGTATCTATTATTCTTTGAAGGTGAGGATTTGTCCACAGCATGAAAACTGGACAAGAAGAAAGGGCTACCTCACCTTGATGGATTATGCAGTATTGATCCTCCATGGAAGGAGCAATTATCTCAGACAGTCTTCTTGCTGATACGAAAGCCACCAGGAATGCTACTCCAATAAAGAGGATGAAAGGTATTTCTCAGAGGAATTCAAATGATTGTATCACTAGATCCTGCAGCATGGAATTTAGATGCTTGGTGGAGAGGGGGAAATGAGCCCTAGTGACAAACATCGGATTGCAATGGAATTTGCACTAACATGCTAATAATTCATTAGCCAAATGTAGAAATTTTACCACTTGTTTTTACACAATTTTTTGAAATAGCTGAAATAAATATTGGGCAACCTTTTAAGTAACTATGAGATTTGAACCACAAAAATGTGACAAACATTTGACTAAGATATTCTAGTTCACCATGTGTTCACAATTGACTTGTGGCATTTTAAATTTCCTATTTTATATCTTCTACAAGATTCCATTTGGAAAATGTTGAGGATCTAGTCATTGGGAAGCAATATTCATCAGTTACTCACAATGTATTAAAATTCAGAAGGTGTACACCAAATATATAACCACTATCAGGTGGAAAAACAAGTATGACCTTTGGCCAACTGGTCTTAAAAACACCCTTGAATATTTCTTATCTAATCTGTTCCCATCTATACATTTACTCTCTTCAAATCATCCTGATGCACTTCCCTGGTGACCTCATCAATCACTACACTGCTAAATATGTTTCCCTCTTTATTCTTGGACTGCCAGCTAGTTAACTGCAGTTTTTCTCATGTCGTCGACACAATATTCTCATACAACTTCTTTCACTTCTTTTATCCCTTCATCACTAACTTTTCTCTTATTTTTTTTAGCAGCAGTGCCTTTCTCATAGCTAGTCAGAATCCATCAGTGTTTTGTATTTTCTATCCCAATACTCAAGATCCTTGTATACTGGATTAATAGTGAGATTCCATCCTTATTACTAAATGTTGCTCTCTTAGAAAGAATGTTACCACAGAAAGAAATAAAGCCATTCTTAAATTTTCTCACAATGATACAACCATAGTATTCTTACTAACTCCTTGTCGAAAAACCATGGGCACCAGTTTTCCCAGAAACCTTTCAAAGCAAAATTCACCATCCTGGCTTTCTCCAAAAAAAAAAAAATCTCTCCTGACAAGTTAAAGCTAACAATTTAAAAACAATACAACTAAAAACAATACAAAAAGTGAACATTAAAATAGAATAAAATTATTGACAATGCAACTATGGTAAACTAAATAAAAAAGGCTAAAAACAATTTAAAATCATATAGTACCCACTCAGCACATTCTTTTAAACTTTTTTCTAGAATCCTTATTGATGCTTCTTGATTTAACAATTTTGTTAGCTACATCATGAGATCCATCTGACAATCAATATATAAATATCATAAATAAACAGAAAGCATAGTGGTTCGAGTGTTGGACAAATTTGGAGACCAGGATCCGAATCCCCACTCAGCTATGGAAAACCAAATGGGTGACCTTGGGCATGTCATACTTTCTTAGCCTCAGAGGACGGCAATGGCAAACCTCTTCTGAACAAATCCTGTCAAGAAAACACTGTATTAGGTTAGTCTCAGGGTCACTATAACTCAGAAACAATGTAAAGACACATAACAACAACACTGAGTAATGAACAGAAGATTGACAGGATGTGGATTACTTCGATTTGTATCTTACAAATTTCAATAAAGGTTAGGTAAAGATCTCAAAACATTTCAAATCTATTACCATATATACTCATGTATAATTCAACTAATTTACAATACCATAAAAATCATCCAGCAGCATTTGGAATGAGGAAGTATCCAAGGACTTTCACAGTGGATGATGAAGCAGCTGCTCCCCCTGTGGCCGGAATTGAGCATACCCTCAGGAAGCTGGAAGCTGGAGAAGGTTAAATTGCCTTTGTCTCTATGTTCATATGACATTAAATGTTTGCCATGTATGTGTACATTGTGATCCACCCTGAGTCCCCGTCGGGATGAGAAGGGCAGAATATAAATACTGTAAATAAATAAATAAATAAATAAATAGTTTGAGTCAGTAAAACTAAAAATGCTGCGAGAACAAGTAAAAGTTCTTCAATATAAAGTGTAATCTGGTCCTAAGGGGTGGGTGGGATTATAGGCATTTTGGGGTTTACTCTAACACCAGTTGCAACGATATCTAACATTTAATTTGTATTTTACATCATTTTACTTTGGTAGCTTATATTATATTAAAATATAATGATTTTTTTTTTGTTTAGACTGACAATCACTTTTTTGGTTGACTCTTATCTAGAAATGTAGTATATAAACACCTTAATAAATAAATAAAAAATACGCCTAAATCATGTTGTTAGTCCAAATGAGAGAAGAGCCATTAAATAAATTGGATTTACATATGCATTGACTCACCACTCAACAACTGGTTTTCTGGGTCTATTCTATTTGAAACTAACTAGAATGCCAGCCATATTATTTTCAACGGGACCATATCACACAGGGATAAACCCTGCCTCTGATGGCCATATACTAGTTCCTACAAATCTTATTATATGAGGCATAATCCTTTTTGTAGGTAACCTTAGGCACCCATAGGCAAAGAATCTGCCAAGTACTTTTTGTAAGATGGAAAACAATAGACTTAATTCTTTCTTTCTTTCTTGGTGCACATCAAAAGTGAGGTTTTTTTTACATGGGATGGTAGTCAGCAGCTTGCCCTCTGTTAATAGATTGCAGGGTTTGCATGACCAGAAGTGATTGAACAGATCAAGAGGTTTCCCATTGAAATAAGTGGATTAACAGATCAGGTGGTTTGCATTGCCAGAAATGAATTGTGGGATTCCCATTGAAAGAAGTGGTTTAAAGGCCATATGTGTTCCATTTCTCTACATTGACTGTAATTCCCTTTGGGTGTTGCTACTAGATTAACTTTTCCTAAGTACTGCAATACCAGACTTTTTGAGGGGGGGGGGTTGCTTCCCCCTGATTGTTTCTTTTTTTTTTTTAAGGATCTGTTTCTCCATTTAGACAGAGTATATGAACTTGTGTAGTTGCACAAGATCTCACCAAAAAATGAAAGGAAGATAGTAGTGATGATGATGATGATGATGATGATGATGATGATGATTTATCTCCCTAGAGGAGACTCAAACAGCTTGACATAAAGCATTGGTATCCAATTCAAACTATACAAATATACAAACATTTAAACAGAATTAAATACAAACAGTATTTAAAAATTCAGTAAAAATCCATCAAACATGTCCAAAGTTAAAAACCATAGCATTCTCTGACTAAATCTCAAACATGTGGGGGAACATTCCATGCATTGGGAGGAATCATTGGGGGGCAATAGTCAGAGGCACCTTATTTTATTAGATATGGAAATGAGAGATCCTAATGTGTTTTTTTTCCGTGTCAGGAGCGACTTGAGAAACTGCAAGTCACTTCTGGTGTGAGAGAATTGGCCGTCTGCAAGGACTTTGCTCAGGAGACACCCGGATGTTTTGATGTTTTTAGCATCCTTGTGGGAGGCTTCTCTCATGTCCCCAGGTGGAGCTGGAGCTGATAGAGGGAGCTCATCTGTGCTCTCCCCAGGTTGGATTCGAATCTAGCAGCCTTCAGGTCAGCAACCCAATCTTCAAGTCACAAGGCTTTAACCCACTACACCACCGGGGACTCCTAGAGTGGTAGGGTGAGTAAGTATCCTGTATGTATCCAGTCCTCATCAACTGTTCTTAAACCACAGGTTGCCAACTTAAAACGCATTTCCTGCAGTGTGTGTGATGAGGCCTTTAGTTTCATTTCCGCAGACTCACTCTCAGTTTTTACCTCTCTTCCATGCTTCTAAGGCAATCCCTCCTCCAGGCTTTTTGTGCATGTTCTCTTCCCCCACCGTACTTCTTTTCACTCTGTGCTGCACGCACTGGGTGGTGTCAGCAAGGGTGAAGCCCCCACATCTGAACAATGTTCAGTATAAATGTGAGTATTCATATGACCTTTGCTTCTGGACTGATTATCATTAATTTGAATTTGACTCAGAGGAACAATGGGCCAGGATGTGCTTTTCCTCACTGCATGCCAATAGTGCTTGAACATGCTCAGTCAACCTACCAAGTCTACCCCTTTCCTCAACACTCCCAGGGTTTTGCACAAATGAACTCTTCTTATGACATTTATATGTAAGGTTGTGAAAGTTAGGCAGTGAAGAAAAATGTGGTGCTGGAAAAGAATTTTACAGATTCTGAGGACATCTAAAAAGGCAAATAAATGTGTCCTAGAGCAACTCACTTACTCTAATTGTCTTAGATAACTAAACTGAGACTATTGTAATTTGACCATATCATGAGGAGACTCGCTAGAAGATGCCATAATGCTTAGTAAACAAGATAGAGGGCAGTAAGAAAAGATACAGGGCCTTCCTTGGTCCAGAGAGATCAAGGAAAGCACAGCTCTGAGACTGCAAGACCTGAGCAGAATGGCTGATGGATGATAGGGTGACTTGGAGGTCTCTCATTCATGGGGTAGACATAAGTTAAAGTCAACTTAATAACATACTACATTGTTCACTTCCAAGCTGAACATGTTAAATACATACAAACGCATTATGCGCCACTAGTCTTTAGAGGGTTTTTGCAGAGTGAGTTGCTTTGAACCATTTTTATGCAAAGGCACAGGACCTCTTTCATTGCAAGAAGCATTCTCCTGTTTGTTCCCTTGTTTCAAACCTTAGTCATCTGCTCGTGGACAAGTGAAGTTTGTAAACAGGATATAGGTCTAACCATTTTAATGGGCTTCTAGCGTGACACAGAAGGAACGCTTGCATATGCAATGAGGGATCAAAGGACTTAATGCAAGTGCAGCTTGCTTTTTTCTTCTATGCTCTGAGGAAGGAAGCTGTTCCTTGGTGATGTTTACTAGCTTTCATTATCTCAGCCCAAGGCTCTCTGGGGCACACTCTGGTCTCTCAATGTGTCCTCATTTAACTGTGCTCCTTACCTTTTTCTGCCTGTGCTCAGCAAACCAAGTGAGGGCAGAGATATGAATAGCCAGTTTTAAATCATACCATTTTTCCCAAGTTCCTCTGCAGTTTTTTGATGGAACATATGGCAATGTTATGTCTATTTGAAAAAGCCTTTGCATCATATGTTTATACAACTGCTCAATATCCCTAGACAAAAATTCCTTTCTTGTTATTGCCCATTTGCTGACTAAAGGAATTATCTTCTTCATGTATTCTGGTACTTTACCTTCATACCTTACATGTTTAATTATGTAGCCCTCAGTCTACAACCCATATGATTAATTCACTACACAGTGTTGCACTATTTGTATTTTTAAAAGTTCGTCTTTTTGAAGCATTGCTCATTTTCATGTTCATTTAAATTTGTGGTTGGAATATATTTAGAGAAAGTCTTGGATCACAACATTGTGACCCATCATAATTTGCCAGCTCCTTTTAATTATACATTCATTAGTATACTCACATTTCCCTTTAGCCCTGTTTTTGCTATACTCCTTACTGCCTACACAAGTGTTAAGAATATGGTTATCCTACATGTATTTTCTGAAAAGGAGGCACTTATTTATCCATGAAGGTCCTCCACATATTTGAAACACCAAGGGAGAATTATTGTCAAGAACAATATGTAGTGTTTCCATGGATAGAGAAGATGCTTGTTTTCAGAAACTCACGAGATAAGTTGTTCAAATGGCAATAGAAAGGAGCAGATCCAATGCATGTACTTTCCTCTTATGTTGAAGGTAGCCACTTTTCACACTTGATACAATTTATACTAGCTAAAATTACTCATACATGTTTTTCATTTTACTTCCAGGAGCCAATATGATAATCTATTTTTATTTTTGAATGTAGAGAACACTGAAAACCTACAGCCATGTTTGTTTTTTCTTTTACTATGAGATCCTTTCTTATGCCCAGTTTTATTCAGTGACACACCTGTCTCCATATCTAATCAAATTTCCATTTTTTTCCAATTGGTTTTCTTATGCTCCCATTTATCCATTCAAATAACTTGTAAGGTTACCCAGTTAATGTTCTTAGGGTCTTCATTTCTTTCTTCTTCTTTTTTTTAAAGAAAGGAAATAAAATATTTTCTGAATTGGAAAAAGCTTTGTGACATCATATGATGTTTTTGCTAGAAAACTCCAGAGCTACTTTCTCAAGACTGTATATCAAATTAAAACAGGGACGAGTGATATTCTTAAATACTATACCTGTATATGTAGAAAGTCAAATCTTGCTTTGTATGAATACCTGGAGAAGATAGTCATTCTTTTTTTATGCCCTCTCTCTTCGAGAAAAACACTTGTCCAGATGGAAGCATACACCTGATTAAAGGCCTATTCAGATTTCCCCTCCAGCTGAGAAATTACAGTCTAGTGGATATGTTTTGCCTCCTTGTATCATGCTGGGAGCCCCGTTGGCGAAGTGTGTTAAAGCGCTGAGCTGCTGAACTTGCAGACCGAAAGGTCCCAGGTTCAAATCCCAGGAGTGGAATGAGCGCCCACTGTTAGCCCCAGCTCCTGCCAACCTAGCAGTTCGAAAACATGCAAATGTGAGTAGATCAATAGGTACCGCTCCGGCGGGAAGGTAATGGCGCTCCATGCAGTTATGCCGGCCACATGACCTGGAGATGTCTATGGACAATGCCGGCTCTTCGGCTTAGAAATGGAGATGAGCACCAACCCCCAGAGTTGATCACGACTGGACTTAACGCCAGGGGAAATCTTTACCTTTACCTATCATGCTGGAAATGAATGTTATATGATTTTTTAAAAAGTATTTCACCTGTAAGAAATACAACCTTTCCTGAAATCACTTGGGATCAAAGCCATCTTTTGTATTTGCATTCACAGATTTCTCGCTTTTTTCATTTCTTGAGTATGACCTGCTGGCATCATGCTTTTCACTCTATACTACGGTATATTGTACAGTAACATTGCATGTGCTTTGGAAATTATCAGGTCAAAAGAGCTCTGCCTTTACTTTCTAAAACATGAAACTTGATTTCAGAACCAAGTAACAGGTTTCTCTTGCTGATCTTAGGACAAGGAAAGCAATGTATATCAAGCTACTAGTTTTATTTCACTTTTAATATTCCACTTCTGTCTTAATAATAATTTCCTTTTGTATCTTGGTCCTTTGTTAGCAAAAAAATTGAATCTATATTTGTATTGATGATACACTGGCTTTATATTCAAATAGATTAAGTGGATTTTTTTCACATGTTCTTTTCCATGATCCCCTGAAAATGCTACACAGAGGATCAGAAGTCCTACTAACTGTGGGGAATAGGGGAAGATCATCGAAAATAAAATGAAGGTATCTTCCTCAAGCAGAGCCCTTCCACTGTCTGAAGTCAGACATAGAATCATAGAATCATAGAATCATAGAATCATAGAATAGTAGAGTTGGAAGAGACCTCATGGGCCATCTAGTCCAACCCCCTGCTAAGAAGCAGGAAATCGCATTCAAAGCACCCCCGACAGATGGCCATCCAGCCTCTGCTTAAAAGCCTCCAAAGAAGGAGCCTCCACCACAGTCTGGGGGAGAGAGTTCCACTGCCGAACAGCCCTCACAGTGAGGAAGTTCTTCCTGATGTTCAGGTGGAATCTCCTTTCCTGTAGTTAGATCTAATTCGATCCTACAATGAGTTATCATGTATTAACTGGCATACAACAAACAGTATACGAAATAAATGTTTTAAAACTATAATAAAAGTAACAAAAACAAGTAGAAAAGGCAGCTGGTAAATTGTTAACCACTAATGGGAAGATGATACAGTACTACCTTTGCTTGTTTATAGGCACTGGTCTGAGCTTGGCAGCTAAGTAGGGTCAGCTCTGGTTAATTTGGATGGGAGACTACCAACAAATGCCAGGTGCTGCAGGGTATATTTCAAGTATCAGAACTGGTAAAACCACTTCTGAGTATTCCTTGTCTAAGCAAACCCTATGAAATTTATGAGGTCACCATGTCAACAGGTGGCTTGAAGACATGCAACAGAGAAGGAAATGAATGGGAGAATTACATATCAAGTAATACACCCCCACCCCCAACATAACAAAGCCAGCATCAATTGAAGCTGTAACCTGAAGCAATAGCTGATCATTAAGGTTCAGGAATCTCATATATCAGAATAATTTACTCTGAAAATTTATGTATTTTTTTACAATTTTAAAATTAATAGATTTTAAATTCCACATGGCATCCATGTGAGATTTCATATATCACATATGCAAATTCTGATCTTTTAAGAAAATAGTGACTCGAATCCTGTTGGTTAGCCTTTGCTTGATTGTAAACCCTTGTCATGACCACCTTCCATCTGGAAACGTATGTCCTCATTCAGACCCGTAGCCAGGATTTTGATTCGGAGGGGGGGCTGGGATTTTTGTTTGGGGGGGGGGGCTGAGTCTGTGTGAGAGAGGATCTACCCTAGCAAATCTTTTGAATCGTCATCCCAATACCCCAATGCATATGGGATATATTGAGCATGGTGATCAGATCATGATATGAATAAACATAAAAGTTTAAATAATAAATGTAGACCCTCAAGCCCCCCCCCCCCCCCCGCTACATGCCTGTCCTCATTATGAAAGACCATGTGGATCCAGAATGGGTTTCCCCAGTCATCTAGAGACTCACCAAGACTCTACCCTTGGAAGCAACCATACTTGGCCATGAATGATCTCATGTAGTAGTAGGCTAGTCTAAATTAGGGTAGAATAGACTCATCAGTTGTTGAGTGGTGAGTCAAATTCACAAGAAACAGGACAGAAGGTATGTCATTTGGATACTGAAAAAAAAATCAAGTACAATTCCCACTAAAGCCTGTACCTTTTGCCCAAGTTGGACAAGTCTACGCCCTCACTGTTACTGGATGAAAAGCAGTGTCAAGATTGGAAGATATACATTACAGCTTTTTAAATCAGGTTAAATTGTCATATATACACTGCTGAAGACAGTCTATTATTGAAATTGGCTGTAAATGCTATATTAGCTATTTTAAGATGTCTGGGAACTGGTATATTGCAATTTAGTAGCTCTCAAAAAGTCTGGTATATATTACTGCATGTGTGATTAACTGCTTGTTCAGGCTCTAAACCTCTTTAGGCATCTATTCTTTGTAAGGTGCCATCAGTGGTAACCACATGGACTCTGTATTCTTGGACTAATACAGCTTCTGGCCAGAATTAGAACTTGGTTGATGGAAACTGGGGGTTATCAGGAGGGTGAAGGCTCAAGAAGCGAAGAATCACTGGGAGAAAAATTCAGCAAATAGACAGAGTGCATGAGAAGTCAGTGACAGATGTACCCAGAAGTAGCATTTTAAAGATATCAGTTATAACCCACTGGATTGTTACATTTAGATTATTGGCTTCTAGTACAAATGAACACCACTTCTTCAGAAACTACCATGTTTGCATTTTCATCGCTGTATGGTTGAGAAAGAAAAACATTGTTCTACTTTCTCTTATTTTCAATAGAATCCATTTGGAAATTGATTGTGTTTTCATCCATGAATCATGATGAACATTATTTCTATGGTTTCATGAGGCTCTCTGATGAAGTGTCTTTAAATGTTTTATAACATGGTGGCTTAATCACCCAACCTTCAAAAATGCTTGGAACCCGTTTTATTACATTAGCAAATGCACTGCAAAAATCTTACTGAAGCCAGACCATTTTGTATGGAAAGCAAAGCTGACAACAAGTGGGCTGTGACAACTTTGCATCAAGAAATAATAAAACCATATTCTTTATTCTAGTGCTAAATTAGCTTAAGCCAAACATTTAATGGCTTAGCTTTTTGTGCAATTGGATTATATCTGTATAATTGTAAGATCATTGACCTGAAACAGTAACACTATTTCTACTATTCATCCTTGATTGTATGCTTTCATTTCTGAAGGTTATTGACAGGTTGAAAATCACATTAAAATACCTAGATCTGTTCTTAGTATAGTCCTGGTATGGCTAGAACTTGAGAATTTTTAAAATATATTACCAGTTTTATAACTCAATCCTCTGATGCTTTGTCTGTCCCCCCGCCACCCAGTGCTACATGATAGTTTTACCGCCTTATCACATTGAGACATTTCCCATTTGCAGGACACTTCAGCCTCTTTTCAAGAATGGAGAAGCCCTGAAGTCATCACATGAGTTAAACTACTTCCAGCAGTCATGCATAGCCCTCCATGGTTAAAAAGAGGCAGAAGTGTCTTGAAAGGACGAAACTCCAGCAATTGATCTCATCACATTGAGAAATTTCCCCCTAGCAGGACACTTCAGCCTCTTTTCAAGAATGGAGAGGCACTGAACTCATCACATGTTCCAGGGTTGAAAAGAGGCAGAAATGTCCTGAAAGGAGGGAACTCCGAACACGGCCAGCAATCGTGTTCATAGCTCCTTTGTCTTACCACTTTCATGGTTCCAACTGAAAAAACAGGTGGGATGGGAACCATAAAAGTTTCCTGTCCTGTTTCATTGCCCAACCGTCAGTAGTTTCTTGTATAATATGGGGTTTGGTGCAGAACAATTTTATCCCATGGAAAGAAATGGTTTTAATCTGGAGCGCTGTCTCTTATATATTATGAGGTCTGGTGCAGTACAATTGTATCCCATGGAAAGAAGTGGTTTTAAACTGGTGTCAGTCTCCTTTAATATAGGGGTTTTTGGGCAGGGCAAGGATCGCTTGGCTTTCAGATATTGTTGTTTCTCCTGATTAAAAAATTATAGTGATCGTGTGATGAATGTAAGATGAATGTATTGCCAGCTCTTAGGTTTTCACGTGTGAGTCTGATGGGGAGGCAGAACTCAAAACAGGACTGCTGAGTATATAAGAGGGATAATTCTCTACCTTAAAGGGACCGTCACCCATGTTTTCCCATCTCAATGTGATGAGGTTGTTACTCCCTTCTAAAACCCCTTCCAAATGAAAAAATACTTCATTGCATGAGGCATTACTTGTTTGGGGTGCAAGATCCTACATACAAAGAATAAAATCAAGAGGTCAGATTCTGGTGGTTCAACAGATGAGATTTCACAGTATAAGCATAAGTCAGAATGAGGTGAAGGAGAGAAGGAGGGTGAGACAAGACCAAATCAAGGCATGGGCAAGTGTAGTCATCCACTACTGATCAAAGTGCCAGATAAGGGATATTACCGCACACAATAGCCCCATTCCACTGCATTCCCATGATATGAGATAATAGCTAAAGTACTACCACCATTATGATAGCTATTGGGTAGAACACTGACAGTATTGCTCTTCCTCTCTCTTGTCATTCATACCCCTTCCTCCTGCACAATAGTATACTGCCTCAGCTTTTAGCAAGAGAAAGGTAACACATTACTCTTTCCAACCAGGAAGACAGAGGATGCAGTCATGGGCAGAAGAAAAGGGCATCATCTATATTCTAGAAGAAACCAGACTGAAGAGTTTATGTTGGTATTCCATGAGAACGGTGCATTCATATAACACTGTGAATGTGCTTTTTATTTCACTCCTTTATTTGGAGGTTGAACCTCTATCCCTACTGTTGTTCTTTGTGAGCCCACAAACTGATTGCAAAGGGATAGATTCTTCTGGATTGATTTTTGGGATGGTGCACAATGCTGCATGATGCAAAAGAGGGGAAAACATTCAAAACATTATCCCAGATTTACCACCTTATCACACTTATAGTCACCCCCCCCCCCCCATTTTATGGGCAGCCAGTGCAAATTTACTGGGAGTCACAGCTACCATCGGATGATTTCTGGTCATTGCTCCTGTCCCCCCCCCCCCCCGGGTCACAGAACTATAAAGCTACAGAACAATTGTGAAATTGGGCAGTTCTGTAATCATGGGTAGAAAATGTAGATTTAGCCAAAACAGTGCTAAGAACCTGAGCAAGTTGTTATCCCTCTTTAGAGAAGTGCACAATAACTCCTTCCCTTCATAAATTTCTTTTTAGAAATATTAACGACAGATATAGCATAATATAGAGGGCAGTTTTCCTTTGCTGGCTTGTCCCAATTATAATATTATATTTAGCAAAGAGCTATCATTCCTGTTTATAGACATGCAAGATTACTCTTTCCTATGGAAAGAGTATCCCTGTTTTGAGGGTCCAATGGGTTTGATGCAGAACAATTGGATCCCATGGAAAGCAATGGTCTAAAACAACATCCCTGTCTCAAGCGTTTAATGGGTTTAGATGCAGATCTATTACATCTTATGGAAAGGGATTCTGGCCGATTTGCATGAAGAAAAAAAGCTGGGGGTGGAGATGTATTACCTATGTGTGATGAGGAAGATAGCGGGCACCTACAGGTAAGCATTAAAAGTCTGATGAGAGGAGAAAGAATCAAAATGAGCGAGGGAGGACTGGAAGGTGCGATCAGCTCCCGATTCATCTTTTTACTTAACAATGCCACTCAATACTGCCTTCTGATAAAGTCCTTAGACCTTGTTTCTTAAACCCTATAGTTTTATAGTTCTTCATGGGAACTATTAATCAACTTGGCAAATGGTTGCAGTTATCTTACCTATGAACTGTGGTATGATCCATACTAGCTCTTTCTTGAACATATGATGGGGATGACTGTGGATGTATCTGTTTAGTACTTTATCTGAAAACACTTTATACAGCCTTGGGTCTGATGATAAGTGGATAAATGAAGTTGTGTGGTGCTTGAATATCATTTCAGGGAATTAGGCGATAAAGGACTGTAACCTCATGGAACAATTCCAGCACATACGTATTAGCCTATTAGTTCATTGAATCCTTTTGGAGAAGATACTGTATGCATGGTGATAGCAAGACAACTGTTTTCATGTTATTTAGCACTCATTTTGAAGTTTTATACAGTATGGCTGTGATGAGGAGTTGTCCCCATTGTTTATTTCTTTTATTATCAGGTGCATTATGCTTTTCTTTTCTATCACCACTTTCCTTCCCATTGAGTGCTACTCTCATAAGTTTTATTAGCATTTGATAATACAAGGACAAGTGATATATTTGGAAAATTTCCCTGGGTGTAAACTTTTATGCTTTATAAGTGTGTTTTCCTCTGCCTCTGTTCTGTTCCATTCAGCTTTCAATTTAAAAACTATAGAAGAATATAAATGCACAAGAAAAAGAGTTGGTGTGTTGCATTGCTTGCTAGTGCTTATTGTTTATGCATCACCCACCTCATGGCCATAAAGACAGACAACAGAAGTTTATTTTTGACAACTCCTACAATCAAAAAGTTATTTCATAAATTAACTTTTCCAAATGCTCAAGGAACAGTTTAATAACACAGATTGCTTGCATGAATACTCTTGTTACATGAAAGGAAGTATGTACGAACTGTTTTGCGATGTCTTTAGGAACTCATTATAGGGACACATCAAGCATACAGTCACTAGCACTATAAACTCTTTGTGTTCTAACCTTAGCCCACTAGGTGTCACCGTATTTCCACACCTGTCATTAGCCGAAGAAAAAGCTCTGGGTGGGCTTTTCTTAGAGGGGCCTGTAGTTGTTACCCAGGCCTATGCTAATTTTCACTTAGACAAAGAATACAACATGGCTTGTTGTTTACCACAAAAATCTGCAGTACGTAAAGAACATCACAGTTAAGCCTCTCAATCTTGTGTTCCAACAGAAGTCTCGAATTGCATGTACTGCCTGCCAAAGATTTGGACTAAGATGGACAGAGCCATAGAGGGGCATTTGAAGTTAATTGATCCATCCGTGGAACATCAATGGAATGCTCTCAAATGCCCAAAAATCAAGAACTCTTCCTAGGATTACCAGGTGTCCTACATTTCCAAGAATATCCCTTATTTAAGGACTGGGAACCTTTTCCCGTATGAATATTAAATGGGAAATGGAAAATCTGATATTTCCAAATATGAGTCGATCACATAACCCTCAAATTGAACACCAATGCTGGTGTGTATATGTATTGTAACACTTGCTCTTTCTGCTGTTGGATGGTAAAAATCATCTTCTGATGATAGCTGCTGGCTTGTCCAATCATAAAATTTCCAAGGTTAGGAGGATCTCTCCTGCAAGACAGTCCTCTTATGAGACTATAGATGGACTTTATATAGGTACTGGGACCCATTCTCATTATGCTGTTATTGCACTATGATTTCAGTTTAACTGCCAAGATTGTGTCCTATGGTATCCTAAGATTTATTATTATCATTATTATCACCATCATTATTATTATCTTTATTTATACCCCGCCTTTCTCCCCATAGGGACTCAAGGCGGCGAACACTTCCTAGACTCCAAACATACTCCCTAAACTGCAAACACAGATTTGCAGTTTAGGGAGGCTTATTTAAAATTTAAGTCTCAGCATGGACTAAGACTCTGGAGAATAGGATTTGAATCCCACTCAGCCACGGAAACCCACTGTGAGATCTTGGGCCTCAAAGGAAGGCAAATCAAGTCCCAATCTTGCCAAGAAAATTAACAATAGGTTCATCATAGGGTTGCCATCAGTCAGAAATGACTTGAAGGCACACAACAACAAGAATTTAAAATTCTCAACCAGAGACCTCTGGGACCTCAGCAACCAACAAACTCTAGGAGTCTATAGAATGTTACTATGTCCATTAAAGTTGAATCATAGCACTATAACTGTGTAGTGTGAATGCCTAAACCAGTGGTTCCCTACCTTTGGGCTTCCAAGTGTTTTGGACTTTAGCTCCCACAGTGCCTAAAAGATGGTATGCTGGCTGGGATTTCTGGGAGTTGGAGTCCAAAACACCTGGAGGTCCAAAAGTTGGGAACCACTGCTCTAGAAGTAGAAGAGAAGGGGGAGGTTCCTTGCCAGTAGAGATCGTTTGGACACAATCCTGGTCTCTCTTGTCCTCATCACCTACATTTACATACATACATACATACATACATACATACATACATACATACATACACACACCTGGGTACAGTTTGCTGCTCCTCTCTCTATGACTCCTGGCTGGGATTTTGGGGAGGTGAAGTCCAAAACACCCGGAGGCCCAAAGCTTGGGAACCACTGGTCTAAACTCTCTCTTTTTCTTGTTTTATAAACCTGGCAAATGTAGATATTCTACAAAGTTCCTCTTATGACATGCGGTTTCAATTTAGAATCAGGCCAGCAACTACATTTTCAGATAACTCCTACCAATTCTGCCAGGTAGTACTCAACTTGATCTTCACATTTGACAATGGTATATTATGGCTTCCATGTTAGTGGCGCAGTGAATCTGTTCCAGGGATTAGTTTGAAGTTTACAATAATACTCCAAGATAATAATCCGAATTTATTTGGGGGACATGTTTCTGTCCCTATAACTGTCTCTTTTAAATTTCAGACAGAAATGCAGACTAGACTCAACAATCCTAACAAAATGAAGTTCAAAAGCAACAAATGCAAGATGATCCACTTAGGCAAAAAAAAGAAAGAAAGAAATGCAAAGATACAGAATGGGGGATGCCTGGCTTGACAGCAGTACGTGTGAAAAAGATCTTGGAGTCCTCATGGACAACAAGTTAAACATGTGTCAACAATGTCATGCAGTGACATAAAAAGCCAATGAGATTTTGGCCTGCATAAATAGGAGTATAGTGTCTAGATCCAGGGAAATCATATTACCCCTCTATTCCGCCTTGGTCAGACCACATCTGGAATACTCTGTTCAATTCTGGGCACCGCAACTGAAGGGAGATGTCCAGAGAAGAGCGACTAAAATGATCAATGGTTGGGAGAACAAGCCCTATGAGGAGAGGCTTAAAGAGCTGGGCATGTTTAGCCTGCAGAAGATAAGGCTGAAAGGGGACATGATAGCCATGTATAAACATGTGAGGGGAAGTCATAGGGAAGAGGGAGCAAGCTTGTTTGCTGCTGCCCTGCAGACTAGGACGTGGAACAATGGCTTCAAACTACAGGAAAGGAGATTCCACCTGAACATTAGGAAGAACTTCCTCACTGTGAGAGCTGTTCAGCAGTGGAACTCTCTGCCATGGAGTGTGATGGAGGCTCCTTCTTTGGAGGCTTTTAAACAGAGGCTGAATGGCCATCTGTCAGGGGTGCTTTGAATGCAATTTTTCTGCTTCTTGGCAGAATGGAGTTGGACTGGATGGCCCACGAGGTCTCTTCCAACTCTATGATTCTATGGAAATCACCATTTGCTATTGTCTACAGTATTTTCAAAAACCCAGGTTAATTCTTAAGAATGTTCTTTTTGCGCATCAGTACAGACCATGAGATACTTCTCTGTCTCCTCTCCTTGCCCTTGATATAGCTATGTTCTCTCCCAAGCATTTTATTGATTTATTGATCTGCTGATTCCATTTGTATGCTGCCTTTCTGTGGGACCCAAGGAATAATTTTAAATTGCTTCCAAAGAAATGTAAAATTATTCACAATAAAAATTTAAAATATTAAAATGCCACACAATAGTATAAAAACAATTTTAAAAAGAGATGCAAGTTTTTAAAGAATAAAGCATCCCCATAGAAAGCGTTCCTGCTTACATATTTAAAAACCTATTTGAATAGGAATTTAGAACCCATCCAGCACCAACATTTTCAAATAATTCCACCAACGCAGTCTAGGTAATACTCAAATTGATCATCATATTGGTGAAAGGAAAAGAGGGAGAAGGCCAGACTAGTCTCTTATGGAAGGAAGTTCCAAAGGGTGGGAGCAGTCACTGAGAAGTCTTTCTGTACTACTTCTCAACTACTTCTAGCTCATCTGGGTCTGACAATGTTCAAATGCCTTACATAACAAATAGAGGTTTGACATGGCCTTTAAAAAACTAGAAGAGTGGAACTCATCAAGAGTTAATAGTGGAAGAACATTTTAATTCATTCATTCATTCATATACCAGATGGCAAACCTGTTGGGATGCAATTCCCATATGCTCCAGCCATCTTGTTGTGATGGGAGTTGTAGTTCAACAACACCTGAAAGGCCACACCATTCCCCTTACTTGCTATTTATTTTTAAGATGGCTTTTTAAAAGAAAGAACATGAAAAAACACATCTAGACAATAAACAGAAGTATCTAGTATCTTTTTGAAATTTCACTCGCAACATCTTAAGAAAGAGACCTACTGATTCAGCATCTATGCCCAACCCGGGAACTACACTTTTATATCTGGTGCTCAGCATCCATCACATCATAGGAAAAAACCTGGTGGGAAAGGCAGATCATTCATATCACAACTAATGAGATTGTTTGTCTCCTGAATACAATGGCTGAACTGTGTGTTGACTACGGGGGAAAGGGAAATATCTGTCTGTGGTTATCAAATTTGGCTTCAGCTCCATGTCTCCCTCTTTTCTCTATGTCTCTTTTAAGACTGCTTGTATAATTAATGATTACTTCTGTTTGGATTTGTGTTTGAGCACAACATTCATTTTAATAATAATTCCTGCCTGTTACACAATTTTGCCTCCCTCTGTACTGTTAGATATCACAATAAAAATCACAAGCTCACCAAACAAACGGAGTTAATTTTACTGTTAACTTTCTCACTAACATCCTTCTCTATTTCAAAGCTAATAAATGTGTTATTACAAGACTGTTCTCAAACACGCACATACACAGGCGGGCAGAGAGCTATTTTTGAAGCTCCTTCAATCAGAAGCCCTGGCTCTTTACAAAAGCCATCCCCGCAGGATATCAGAACTGTGTTTGAAAACATATGTGATAGAAAAAAGGGGGGCATCAAACCATAAAAATGAACCGAGATCACCTTGTAATTGGGCAGAGATGACTTCCTGCTGTGGCTGGTATTTTTTGTTAAATGCCAGCACTTCCACTTTCCCCACCTTTTGCTGGAAGAGATTGATACAAAGTCTTTTTGATAGCAAGGTAAGTCACAGCCAAGCGGAAGACCTCCCTGTCTGAAAAGGGACCACTATATGTTGATTTTTCTGATTTCAATGACTGAAGAAGGATACAAGTCCTAAAACATTACTTTGTTCTATTCACTATGCTAACACCTCACACAGAAATAAAGGAAGACATTCCTTTCAGTTCTAATCATATAATTACGATTTCATCAATCTCCATGCCTTTAGCAGGCAAGACTTTTCCTCTCATTTTACCTCCTCTGTAGGTAAACAGCTTCGCCATCTCATTTTCTTCATATCACACTATTGTCAAAGGCTCAGGAATCAGTCTAGTTAAGAAGATGAAACCTATAAATGTAATCTTTTCCCTTCCAATATAGAAAAGCAAACACATAATTTAATAACAGATGCTTCAGCCAAAGGAAAGTCAATAGAGTGCCAGTACATATGCCTACAGAATATTGTCATTATTACTACATAAACTTGCAAGATTCAATGGAGAACACTTCTGCAACTTAAATTTTTTCCCAAAGTGAAAATAATCATCACCTGTCTTCTCCTTGTCTGTAAGCTATCCAGGGAAGCAGGGCCACCACAAATATTTTACCTCTCGAAGCAAAGCAGTAAATGGCATCCCTCAGCCTGAGTCAAGATGCATGCTATTGAAGGTGAAAAATCCCATAAGTATCTCTTTCTTTCCCTGGCAGAAAAATATAACAATAATAAACTAAATAAGTAAGAAATTTGCTTGTCCTTCCATGTCAGCCCAAGTCAGCTTCCAAAAGTGGTCATGTCCCTCTGGCTAAGGACGGAACTGGTACAGCAGAGGAGGGATTGAAAGGAGAAGCTTATCACCTGCTGCATCAGAAAGTGTACATGCATGTGAGCATTCACTAGTTTATTGTTGGAATGTGGCAAACATCTTATTTATGCCATCAAAGTGCATTGTGGTGGTCCTCTGGTTGTTGCTTGATTCTTAATTTATATGCCAGCCACCATTGGCAACAATACCTGGTGGGCCACATGTGAATTAAGATTGCCTTTCTTTTTAAATAGCTTTGCTTATGCTTTTCATTTCTTCCTTTTTTTAAAAAAATCCCTGTGACTTTCAGGAAAACGCTAGACTAATCAATAGTCTGTTTTCTAAGAATCAGCAAGAAAGAGATGAAAAAGCAGATGGAGGTATAATGTGTGGTGGATGAGTCTAAAATGTCAACCATTCATTCTTCTGCCTTGTCACAACCACTGATTTTTGTAGCTCCACAGATCAAAAATATCATCATCACCACGTTATACTTTCCATCTGTTTGTCTCCTTTTGTCCCAAATACCACTATTATTGAAAAGAGAACATAATATTTCCAGAAATAAATATTGTTCAGCCAGTAGCGTTGTCAGTTACCATTGGATAAAAGAAGCATCAGAGTAAAGAAAGAGTAGGAGAATATGAAGATGTGAGTTTTCTTCACATCATTGGGAATGGTGGGCTAGGCATGTATGTGAATCTGTATCCTAGAAGACCTTTCACCTTAGAGAATAGGTGACACAGTTTTCCTAAAAGCTACATTTAGTTTTTTAGGACTGCTGTAAAATCCTTCCAGAACCAAGAAAGAGGTAATTCATTAGAATGCAATTTTACTATCTTCCCAAAGTATTTAGTTACTATTTAAGTTACAATTTTAAAGTGTCACCTTTTCAAATAGAACTAGTTGCATTTAGTTACTTCTCCACTGACTAGTCCTATTCAGGAGTCATATATTGAATTAAATTTGTCCACAAGTAATGGTTTAGAGTCACTAAATCTAGAACACATTTGTCAAACGCAAGGCCTGTGGACTGAATCCATCTCGCTATGTCATTTTATGTGGCTTTCAAGGCTTTCAATGCCAGAGCAACATAGTTATATTTATACAGTCTTACAATTACAACCGGCCCTTTGAAGACAACCATAAGGCTGATGTGTCCCCTGGTGAAAATGAGTTTGACACCCCTGATCTAGAAGTTACCAGAGCATGGGTAACCATCTCTGGACTATTTCTGGAGCACTCCAGCTAGAGCTACTAAAATGGCATGCAAAGCAATTCCATGAAAAATCCCAAAAACCACACATTAAAACTGGCACAGCAAACTAATACAGACCAAATGGCCATCAACTTAAATAGCAGGAAACCACGGAGCAGTGGCTGACTTTCAAAAGCTGAATGCAATAATATTGTCTTTACCTGGAATGCTGTGAGGAGGGAGCCAAATGAACCATGCAGGGGAGACTGTTCCAAAGGCCTGGGTTGGCTGCAAAAGAAAGAATCCTGGTTCTAGGAGTGGCCAACTTGGCATGCACATCAGATAGAAGCTGGGCTGATTTTAAAACCTCAGGGAGGCTGATAGGGGAGAAGGTGTTTCATGAGATGTTCCAGTCCCAGAACATGTATAGCTTTCTAGGTCAAAAAAACAACAGCCTGAGTGTAGCTTGAAGACATAGTGGATTGCATCCAGGAGCTGACTTTCATGAGAGGTGTCTCATGAAAGTGTATCCATATGATTTTCAGGGATACCTCTTCTCTTCTTCACACTAGACCACATCTCACCTGATTCAGTAATATTGGGGGGCAAGGGAAAGATGATAAGTTGGGGAGATCTGGTTCTGCTAGCCATGTGGTACTCCTAAATCTGGATCTAAACCACCGGTAGGCAACATGGTTGTTTCAATGTATTTACCACAATATATGAATTTCTCCCTAGCTATACAGTGGCATCCTGCAACACCTGAAACCTTCAAGCTATATTTAAGGGCAACCCCACACTGTGATACGTTAATAATTAGGTTTGCCTCCAGATGAATTGCTTATAGAATCACCAATCAAAACTATGGCACTGTTCCATTTTTCCTCCTTAACTTTTATTTGGCGGAAATGAAAAAGGCAGAAATAAAAAGGTAAAGGTTTTTCCCTGACATTAAGTCTAGTCGTGTCCGACTCTGGGGGTTGGTGCTCATCTCTATTTCTAAGCTGAAGAGCCAGTGTTGTCCGTAGACACCTCCAAGGTCATATGGCTGGCATGACTGCATGGAGCGCGGTTACCTTCCTGCCGAAGTGGTACCTATTGATCTACTCACATTTGAATGTTTTCAAACTGCTAGGTTGGCAGAAGCTGGGGCTAACAGCGGGAGCTCACCCTGCTCCTTGGATTCAAACCGCTTTTGGTCAGCAAGTTCAGCAGCTCAGTGGTTTAACCCGCTGCACCACCGGGGCTCATTGTAAAATTCCACCAAAAAAGGCAATAGTAATGTAGATCTCTACACTGTTCATGGGTAGGACTCCCCATCTCTACAATTTTCCGATCCTATATAGTCAGTCAGTCAATTTTAAAAGAAATAATTCCAAAAAGTAAACATTGGCTTTGCTATTTTTTATATAATGGACATTGCTTTACTGTGCAATTGGATATAATGGGACTTGAGAATCCAAGGAGTAACCAAAACCCAGCAGATCCCAAAAACCCATTGTAATTCTATTCATTACAAAAGCTCTCCTCAGAAGCCTTCACAGAGAATGAAGCCTAGTGAGTTGGTGAACATTCATTTTGCCTGACATAAAAATAGGTTAAATTATTAATTATGCCTTTCCATGTAATATAATTGCTATTTTGTCCAATACAAGCTTGGTTCCCTTTTAAATCAATGCTATATATGTAGAGGAATCTAAAAGAGAGCAAATACACACACATGGGGTTGGGAATTTGGTGCAAGTGTTCTCCTTTTTGCAGATTGGTTCTCTTTGTGACCACCATTCGTTCTCTGAACTTCTGCGCGCTGTTGAAGTTCTTCTTTGCAACTTTGCAGCCACCGACAAGGCAAAACAGCACAAACAGAGAAACTCGGCACTCTCAGATATGCTTCAATAACTGCAATATAGTTCCTGGAAGCATTGATTCAGATGCTAAATGCTGGATCCAAATCTGCAGCCAAGGACAGAAACAAAGCCATTCTGAAAAGGCCCGTGTTGTTTACAATGGCTTCGAGGCTGCATGTTGCCACCTACCTCAGTCCCCACGACACAGCGTGTGGACTGTTTTTCTATTGAGAGCTGAACGTCATGGAGGGAAGGTGAGCGAGGGCACAAAGGGGGGAGGCCAATCTGTAGGTTGCATGTTGGTGAACTTAATGAATAGTTAGCAGGCAAAGACATGAAGGCCAAAACCTGTCAGCCTGTCAGGCACTGATTGCCATTTCCATAAAGGGTGCCATGCAAGTGTGAATGATTGAGAGATTGATTGATTTGTTTTGCCGAGTCCCCTTTATGGCCTCCTGGGTAAATTTCTGGCCACACCTCTCTGCCTCAAAGCACTTGTTCTGCCTGCTGTTGCTTTCCCCCCTCCTTTTCTTTTTTTATTTATGCGTAATGAAAATTTGTTATAAGCCTTCCCTTTCATCTGTACATGGCAGGCTGTCGCGCAGAAACAAGCCATTCTGGAACCTTGCTTCCTTCCAAATTGCTAAATATTTTTCTTCAAATGGCTTCCCTAATGGGCTAGTATAATAAGAGTGGCATGCTCTCTGCCCACGCCGAAGATGCCAGAGCATTTGTCCAGTGCACATGTGTGTCAGGCGCAATAAACTCATTGCCTGCCTGAACTGGCCGACACTGCAGCACCACCACCCATCAAAAACAGAATTTGCACATTCTGCATGCATGACATGTAGATTTTTCCTCCCCCTTCCCTGTCCCATCCTTTGGAAAGAAGGAAGAGTGGGCTGTGGGAGAAATATAGCTCAAAGAAAAGATCTAAGCAACACAATCTGCTCTTGGGAAGAAGGCAGCACACTTGTTACCATTCCATAAGGTGTGACCTGATGGCCAGACCAGGCGGGCTGTGCTAAGCTTGGAACAAGCCATGCGAGGAGCCATGGAGCTGGGTTTGCTAATGGCCTGGTCTGTCCGGGCCAGGTTTTTATTGACTCCAGTTGCTTCTTTTCGGAGGGGCAGGCACCAGTGCTCCCCATGGCCAGCCGATCCATGTGCTATATGCTAAACTGTTGCTGACCCACTGCTTTATGAGCCTAAGTGGTTATGCAGCAACAGAAGTGAATAGGTTGTGTGCGATAAGAAAATAATTTGCCAAAAACTGCAACAATAAAGAGGGCCTGATGGGATCTCTTATGGCATGAATAGCCTGGAGCAGCTGCAGATCTCTCTCTGCTTTCACAATTATTTTCATTTTTATAACAGCTAAAAGCGAAATATTGTCCAGGAGCTTCCACAAATGCTGCATTTCCATAGATTTTTGTGTGTCTGTAAAAGAAAGAAAGAAAGAAAGAAAGAAGTGGAGCAAAAATAAGTTTCTGGATAAAAAGTCCCTTGGCAAACCAGCTAAGGCCAGGCTCCCTTCACTGACTTAACGCTGGATTTCCTCAATGTCAAGCCAATACCTAAAAATCAAGTTACATTGAGAATATTTTGAGAGTGCTCAATTCTGTGCAAATCTTCAATATATTAGATATCCTTTTGGGAGCCATTAAAAATCCCATGATAGGGTTGCATTTGGATTGTTATAAATCACAAACTACTTGAAGGCACATAACAATCACAACCACATCACTATCAGTAGATGGACATCATAATCCATCACTTCAGAAAAAGATGATGACACTTTCAAACCTGTACTATTTTTTTTCTTTTATCTTTTATGCCTTCGTCTTAGTCTCCTCCACCCAAACCTGATCCTATTGAAATAACAAGGGCTTGCAAACATTACTTTTGGGAGCTACAACTCTTAGAGAGGTACAATATCACAATCTGTTAGCAAAAATACACTTGTTCAGATAATTGTAAAATCAACTCGATATACAGTCTTCCACAAGGGGAAGATGGCTAAAACCTGACTAACCAGGTGATAATGGCAACAGGGAGACAACCAATTTTTGGCAGTAAGGCAGGTAGCAACTCCACCATGTAGGAGCAACAGTTGCCACCATCCTCAATAAAGTTCACATCCTACATGGTCTTTCCTAGAACATATTGATATAGGAGAGATTCTTCCAAGACCTAGGCAGCCACTAGAGTTTATAAAAAGGCCAGCAGCAGGCTATGGGGAACTTTTATCTAGACTCTACATCCATGCAATTGGGAGTTGTGCTCACATGTTTAAGTATTGGTGTTTCCTCCCCTAACTTGATCCAAATGTTACAATAGACCTAGAAACATTAATCCAGCACTTTGTCCCTAGTGCTGTACAAACTTAAGGCATTATAAACACATATGCACTGAATCAATCAGCTGCCACATCAAATGGGAATGGATGGAATTGTGCATCCAGGCATTATAACCAACACACACACACAAATTAAACTTTCTCCTTCACTGTTTGTGATTTGTCTCTTTGCCTAGGGATTCAAGGAATCATAGGGACTCCCTGACACTTCAAACTGACAACCCCATTGAATGCACTGGAAAAAGGAAAGAGTAATTGATTATAGAGATTTTTCTGAATTGAAAACAACTCTACATGGAGATGTCTTCAATTAAGACTACTCCCTAGAAAGCAGAGAAAAGGAAATCTGGGTTAAGAGGGGCTATGGAACAGACTATTCTAAAAGAGGACATTGATGGCTGACTGAGATTCTGAAAATGCCACTCCAAGTTATAACATTTGGTTAAAAGTACAATCTGTTACATATAGAGGAAAAGAAAAGTAGGAGCAGTCCTTAATGTTGGTCTGTATTTTTTTGCTGTGCCACAAGCTTTACTCTATGACCATAATCACAATAATAAAAGGGAAGGTCCAGAGAGTAATCTCTAAATGAGGATTGATACTCACTTTGTAAATAGATCTCATTCAGTCTACAAGTGAGTTCAGTGACCTATCACATACAAATTACACGTTGCCTCAGTAAGGAAAATAAGAAAGCTTTCAGGAAAGGGAGATGTCATATTTTTTCTGTAGCAGGAGAACATAAGAGAAAAAGGTAGAGAAAGGTAGAGAAGTCCTTAAGAACTTCTTCCAATGTGTCCATAATGCTGGCAGCCCTGAGCTCTAATCAGCCAAGTACACAGATTGAAGAAAGCATAGATTTCCCTAGGACTGGAAGCGGCGTTTGATTAGAGTATTTCCAAATCTTGCAGAGAAATTCAAACATGGAGTTGTAATAGGATATTCACTTTGTATATGTGGTGTAATGGAAGGCAGAAACACCTTATTACATGTCCCAAGGCTAAAAGACTAATCATACTTATCTGGAGACCCCAATTCACTATCCTACAGAGAAGAAGTTCCAAATAAGGAAGGGCAGTAAAAGCCAAATGACATTATGGCAGAGTTGAAGGATTTTATTTAGAACAAATACAGGCAGTGCAGGTTGTACATGAAGACACAATATTTGATTGCTGTATAGTTACAATCAAATAGCATTTATGAAAGAATCCCTCATTCTTCTTTTCCATTCAAAGATTATGATATCCTAATGTCTCTACAACAGGAGTGGGCAATTGTTGCAGGTCAAGGGGCTATTTTCCTGTCTTTTGAGAACTCCCAGGATTCCTCAGACTGCCTGAAAAACAAAAAAGGGAAAAATAACTGGAATTTCATATTTGTTTCCCCCCCGACATTAAAGTCTAGTTGTGTCCGACTCTGGGGGTTGGTGCTCATCTCCATTTCTAAGCCGAAGAGCCAGCGTTGTCCGTAGACACCTCCAAGGTCATGCGGCCGGCATGACTGCATGGAGTGTTGTTACCTTCCCACTGGAGTGGCACTTATTGATATACTCACATCTGCATGTTTTTGAACTATGTTGGCAGAAGCTGGGGCTAACAGCGGGAGCTCACCCGCTTCGAACTGCCAATCTTTCGGTCAGCAAGTTCAGCAGCTCAGCAGTTTAACTCGCTGCAACACTGAGGGCTCCCCTAATTAAGGTGCTTCCAGATGGAGGAGTCCCAGGAGAACCAGTTCAAAGATACTAAGTTGCAATAGCATCTTTTCTTCTTTAATCTGTCTCTCTGTCTGTCCGTTCATCCATCCATTTATATCTGTCTGTCTGTCTATCTATCTATCTATCTATCTATCTAGGATGACTGCCTCATTCATAGTGTATTGGAATATAGGAATATTGATGAAAGGACTGACTTGAAAAGTTATTCATGTATTTTCCTCATTTGTTATACATGGTAGCTGTGGTTCTGGATCTGGTACCTTTATACTACATTTATACAACTCTCTTTGTAACTATATTCATTTAGGTCCCTTCCACATAGCTGTATACAATCCACATTGAACTGGGTTATATGGCATTGTAGACTCAGATAACCCAGTTCAAAGCAGATATTGCGGATTATCTGCCTTGATATTCTGGGTTATATGGCTGTGTGGAAGGGATCTTATCTCAGCTCAAATAACAGAATATTATCCATATCATCAAACATGGCAAGTATTGAGAGTTGAATCTAAACCTGTAATAGTCCTACAGAAATCAATAGGCGTTAAATCAGTTACAATTACATGATTTGGGGGGGGGGGGATTGTCAATGTTTTTGAAAGGATAGGATACACATTGCAGATGGAGAGACCTAGTTGTGACTAAGTACACACATTTTCGGATGCAAATATCACCTGTAAGATTGGGCCCATGTTAGTTTACAATAGGAGAGGTGGACCTGTGCTTAATAATTACTGGATAGTTTGCCTGCCTGCCAGCAGTGCTTCTGCAAAACAAGTATAAACTTGGATAATTGTGGACATATTTCAAAACTTGAGCTTTGAACTGACCCATATTTCCTCAATAGCCTTTGGATCTTTTTAATGACTCGACTTAGCAAGGCAGATTTGAGCTTCATCTCGGCAGAACCCAAATCCACTTGTTTAAGTGGTATATTTTTCTGTTTATGCTGCAGGCTAAACAAGTAGGTTTACCTAGGGTCTCTTGTTAAAATGAGCCATCTGTGGCAGCTGTGGTAATTATACCAACCCCACTGTACCTTTCAACCGAGCTCTTAAGTTTGTGTTGAAACTTTGAAAAACAACAGGAACAACTGTTCAGTAGTCAAGGTAGTATCAAAGTAGTGTCCCTCCCTGCACCCCAGTCCATTCTGTATATATTATGTCATTCTGAAATTAAATTATGGTTATTGTACATGCTAAGACAGCAAGCAATATGAAAACATTTGGAAGAAGCTTTCCTAGGAGAAATCCATAGGTCGGCAGTGCATTAAACATGTGCCACTGGGCAACTTACCTGTGTACACAGCTGTTTGGATAAGGTATGAAATGCAAACAATTTTATCAAGCGTTTCACACATCCATACTGTATTTTCAAAATGTCATTTTCAGTGTTATGAATTACAAGAATGAAATTATCCTTACCTTTATTTGTAGGATCCACACTAACATGAATTTACAGCTTTCCAGGTTATAAGGTTTTGTATCATACTTTTGTTTTTTGTACGGTACACAGGTATAATAAATATATACCTACATGTGTGTGTGTATATATATATATATATATATATATATAGAGAGAGAGAGAGAGAGAGAGAGAGAGAGAGAGAGCGCATATGTATGTATATGTACTGTGTGTGTGTGTGTGTGTGTGTGTGTGCGTATGTATATATATTCTAATTCAATTTCCTCTCTAGGTATACATTCTAATGTGTAGTAAATGTTGGGAGGTACATATCAAGTGATTAGTGGAATTTGCCCCTTGATAATATTGGTTGTGCATATAATCATCCATGCTTAGATGTTATGTATTCCTGTTTCATTATTTAATGAATTTTAGTTTGTATGTGGTATTTTAATACTTACTATATTCTTAGTGTGTGTGTGTCATATAGGGATATTTTAAAATATATAACCAAAAACTAGTTATATTTGGAATTTTTTTTTTCCGTGTAAGGAGCAACTTGAGAGATGGTGCAGTGGGTTAAACCCTTGTGCCGGCAGAACTGATGACCTGAAGATTAGGTTGATGACCTGAAGGTTGCCAGTTCAAATCCAACCCAGGGAGAGCACGGATGAGCTTCCTCTATGAGTTCCAGCTCCATGTAGGGACATGAGAGAAGCCTCCCACAAGGATGATAAAAACATCTGGGTGTCCCCTGAGCAATGTCCTTGCAGATGGCCAGTTATCTCACACCAGAGCAACTTGCAAATTAATAAAACTGGCTGCTTACTATTAAAGACATCAGATGAGAATTGGAATCCATTTCTAGTCCATAACAGGATGTTTTAAATTTAGTTCCACAGGAGTGGATTTTTTTTAGTTTTACTTTAAGGCGAAGAACTATAGTCAATTCCCTAGGAGAGGGTGGCAGTAGAACTGAGGGAAACTGAGGCATAGAGAAAGCTGAGAGAAACTGAGTTATGGAGGAAACTGAGGCACGGAAGGTGGCATGTTGACACCAGTTGTCCAGGTGAAGGAGAGGCATACATGGCATATAATGACAGCAGGCACTGCCACTTCCATGGCATCTTCTTCACAGGAAGGTGCAGACCATCACCACTGAGCCCTGGCCTAGAGCTATGGCCCTCCATCCTACAATGGTACAGCCTTGTCATCTACTTCTTCCCATGCACTAGTGCCACAAGAGGCACACGAGGAACACAGCAACAGAAGAGGGGGAAGAAGTTTCACAGGCTGTCACTACTTCAGCTGCCCCGCAAGTACCCAACATACCCAGTACCCCATTGCAACATCAGGATTCTACAAAAATCCACTAAATTTCAGGTCAAAGCAGAACTGCATGACAGGAGGTTGTACTTGATCGCCCTTGTGGTCTTTTCCAACTCTATGATTCTATAAAAGTCTGGTATGTTGGGTTACAACTTTGAACACATGAGTTTAATCCAATGTGCAGAGGAAACCTGATTTAGTGCGGACTCTTCAACAAGCTCTTTAGGGAGAACTTTAGTTGCTTCAAGCATTACTTCTCACAGAAGAGGTGGTGAGGCTTTTTGAAGTGAATGACCACCCTTATTAGCCTATCCTAATAGTTGCCCCCTTGTGCATATAATAAATAATTGCATGTACATGCTTTAGCAAGGTACCAAATAGCAGTTTCTCTTAGTGAGCAAATTATATATACCTGATCTGATTTCTCATGAGCTTGCAGATGGTTATCAAGAAACTGCTGCCTACCATATATGCATATCCTTCCACAAGAAGAATTTCCGACCTCGGTGATCTCAAGTCTCTTTTAGACTATAAGCAAATGGACAGCCATAATCTATTCTGGAGCTCTCTGAAATCCTCTGGAGAGCCAGAAGTATAGTTTTAGTCTTCCCAAAGGGCAGCGAGTGACTGAAGACTTCTTGAATTGCAACACTGAGCTAACAGCTATTTTCAACTGTTAGAATAGCAATTAAAGCTGGAAGAGGGCAAAGAATTATTTACCAATTCCAGCTCTCTGTTTTTACCTTACTGTTCTTGATACCAAACCAGGATAAGGTCAGTAGCAAAGCTGTTCACCGAATCTGCTTACAATATGGAAGAGATATAAAGGAAGGATGGTAGAGAAAACTCCTTTATGGCTATGCCCATTAGAAGCGGTCCTAAGGCCCACATCCAAATATGAAATAAAATCCTGTAGACAATATCAATTTAAAGAAAAAGATCACTGGAACCTAAAAGGAAGAGAAGAGCTAGGCATCAACTATTGATTTCAGTTTTATGAACTACATGATAGATTTATAAAAGATGCTAAAGTAGGGTTTGAGGAAAAGAAATCTAAGTTGGAGTGTACTTTCGACATGGGAAATAAGGGTTTAATCTCCAGATTATATAAATACATTCTAGAATATAATCTAGAAGATAATAGAATAAAACCTGTCATGATATCTTGGGCCAGAGACTTGGCAAAAAACATGAAATTAGAGAAACGGGAGTACCTCTGCAAAAAATGATTTAAATTCTCAGCTTTATTGTAGCAAGAATGGTTATAGCAAAATCATGGGAGGGATTAAAAGAACAACTCAAGAGAGACTGGAGAGAAAAATTAAGAAATTACATATAAATGACCAATCTTGATAAAATAGTGAAGAATAGAGACATCACACTGGCAATGAAGGTCCCCATAGTTATAGCAATGGTATTCGCCATAGTAACCTATGGATGCGAGAGCTGGACCATAAGGAAGGCTGAGCAAAGAAAGATAGACGCTTTTGAACTGTGGAGGAAAATCCTGAGAGTGCCTTGGACCGCAGGAAGATCCAACCAGTCCATACTCCAGGAAATAATGTCCGACTGCTTACTGGAAGGAAGGATATTAGAGGCAAAGATGAAGTTTTTTGGCCACATACTGAGAAGACGGAAAAGCTTGGAAAAGATAATGATGCTGGGGGAAATGGAAGGAAAAAGGAAGGGGGGCCGACCAAGGGCAAGATGGATGGTATCTTTGAAGTGATGGGCTTGACTTTGAAGGAGCTAGGAGTGGCCATGGCTGACCAGGGTCTCTGGCGTGGGTTGGTCCATGAGGTCACTAAGGGTCAGAAGTGACCGAACAAACAAACAACAACAACAACAACATACAAATGCCAAAGCTGTCTAATGTATTTCAAGGAAAAAATATGAAGAATTTGCAAACAAATTGTGATTGCCTTGGAAAGAAGGCAAAAGTTGATTTTAAGGATGTTGCAAAGGGAACTATTTAAGCAACTTAAATGAGTCGATATTATAGGGCATAGGTAACATAGTTCACGGGTGTGGGGATGGAGGGAATGTATTGTCTACTGTGTTTGTTACTGTCTCTGTATGTTGTGTGCTCTGTTGGTAAATGTATATCATTGTTCTTTCTTTTAAAAATAATAAAAAAATTATTAATCATAAAAAGTAGCCAAGCGGTTCAAAGAAAAACATAAAGGCAATGCTAAAGCTCAAACTAGTCCAGATGCTACACCAAATAATTTAGAAACCCCTCTTCCTGTGCATTTTAAGGGATATTCAGCAGTTATGGAAGAGGGTTTATCTTGAAGTTATTTCAAGGTCTACCATGAAATTTAGCCTTGTATGGTGCAGTCAAACTGCATTATATAGGTCTACACTGATCATATAGTGCAGTTCCAAACTGCATTATATGGCAATGTAGATCCAGCCTTTATTTGTTATATATTTCTGTATATATTATTCATTTTTTTAAAAAAATCAAAAATCAAAAATGAGGAAATCCCTAGTGGGATTTCATGTGAAAAAGTCTGTTTTCCTTTTTGTTTTGATTCATTACACAAAAAAGAGAACACAATCTAAACATTCTTAGGGCCCTTCCTTTCTTAGGGCCATATAACTCAGACTATCAAGGCAGATAATCCACAATATTTGCTTTGAACTGGGTTATCTGAGTCCACACTGCCATATAATCCAGTTCAATGTGGATTTTGTACCACTGTGTGGAAGGGGACTTAAAAGCATTTTCAAATTTTGTCACCCTCCTTGCACTGAGAGATTTACCCTTTCTTGTCCACTGTTTTGCATGAATTATTAACATGTTTACTCATAAACAAATCCCATAGACTTCAATGGGACTTTATTCCCACCAACATGAGTTTAAGACTATTACCTCTCTCTCGCTCGCTCGCTCTCGCTCTCGCTCTCTCTGGCCTATGCTTATTGTACTTTTCATATTCATAGAACTAACCTTTTGAAAATTTTCTTTTTTCTAATTTAATCTTAACTTCTTGGAAGAGTAGAATTTTATTAATGTACTTTCATCTTAGGAACTCAACTCTTCTAAAGCTTCTCTTAATTGCTAGTAAGTAGCTAATAGCTTCAAATGGGGAAATTAGCATTTTGTGGACTGCTAGATGAGAGAATAGAACAATTATCATGGGCAAAGTAGTTTCTTAGTCAAGTCAGAACAAGATCATCCCTACATCGGATTTATTTTAAAAGGAAGTGCATTCCATGAAAATAAAATGGATTTTCTTCTAAGAATCTGTGTTTGAATCATCATGCTCAACAGTATGTTTTCATCTATTGCACCATCTCATACAAGGCTGTTCAGAAATTAAAACTTAGTATATCTTACATCTGAGAAATTATATGTGGTGTTGAACTGCTTAAGCAACTAACTCTTCAGAAATTTGTGAGTAAACATTATAGTATTCCATGTCAAAAAAGAAAGAAACAGTGAAAGATAACCAAAAGGGTAGAACAAAAAAAAAATCTGAGATATTATGGGGAATTTCAAGGGTAGGGATGCTGCATGACAAACAAAGTTGGTCTGAAATTCCCTTTAATTTCTCTAATCAGGGCAAAAAAGAGGATAGAAGCAATATATATAGAAAAATTATTCAGAGGAGAGAGCTACCACATCTATTCTAGATCCTTGCCCCTCCTGGCTGATCAAACAGGTTAGAGGGGGACTGGCAGAATGGGTGAAGGTGGTAGTCAGTGCCTCCTTGGAACAAGGCAAAGTTTCAATTTGCCTAACTAAAGGAGGCAGTTGTGAGACCTATATTTAAAAAGCCATCCCTGAACCCGTTCTGTAATGGACAAGTATTGGCCAGTATCCAACATTCCCTTTCTGAACAAGGTTCTGGAGAATGTGGTGGCCTCCCAACTCCAGGGATTTCTGGATGAAATGGATTATCTAGATCCATTTCAATCCGGTTTCAGGCCTGGCTATGGAACAGAGAGCTTTGGTCACTTTGGTGGATGATCTACACATAGAGCTAGACGGGGGAATGTGTCCCTGCTGGTTCTCCTGGAATTCTCAGTGGCTTTCAATACCATCAAGCATGGCAGCCTTCTAGGTCGTCTCACTGGAATGGGACCGGGAGGCATTGTCTTAACAGCGACTCTGGTCCTTCTTGGAGAGCTGTATCCAGAAGGTTGTGTTGGAGGACTCCTGTTCAAACCCCTGGTCATTGACCTGTGGGGTTCCTCAGAGTTCCATTTTGTCCTCCATGCTGTTTACATGAGACCACTGGGACAAATCTTCCAGAGTTTTGGAGTTACAGTGACACATGTATGTAGATGACACCCAACTCTACTATTCCTTTCCACCTAATGTCAAGGAAGCTGTCTTGACCCTAAACCAATGTCTGTAATAATCAGTAATGGACTGGATGAAGGCAAACCAATTGAAACATAATCCCCACAAGACAGAGGTACTCTGTTTGAAGGCAGATCAGGGAATCAGGATTCATCCTGTGCTGGATAGGGTCATACTCCTTCTGAAGACACAGGTTCGCAGTTTGGGTGTCCTCCTGGACTCAGCACTGAATCTGGAGACCCAGGTGTCAGGGTGGCCAGGAGGGTCTTTGCATAATTCAAACTTGAATGTCAACTGACAACTGCGCCTCTTCCTTGAGAAGCCAAATCTAGTCACTATGGTACATGCCTTAGTTAAATCCTGCCTGGATTACTGTAACATGCTCTACATGGGGATGCCTCTGAATAGTGCTTAGCAACTTCAGCTGGTCCAAAGAGGTGCAGCCAGGTCGCTCATCGGGATTGGCTGCAAGGAGCGGACAACACTCCTGTTTCTGGGCACAATTCTAACTGCTGTTTATGGCCTTTAAAACCCTAGATGATCCAGGTCCAGGCTATTTGGCCAACTTCATCCCCTTGTATGAACCTGCCCAGGCCCTGAGATCTTCAAAAGAGGCCCTTATCTGAGTCCCACCTCCATCTCAAGCTCAGTTGGTGGGAACAATAGAGGGGGCCTTCTCGGTGGCTGCCCCACAGGGAAGCCAGAATGGTCCCCTCTCTGCTGTCCTTCCGGTGGCAGACTAAAACCTTTTGATTCAGACAGACTTTTAAAGATGAAGATGTTTAAGATCTAGTCAGGGTGTGCTATGATTTTTAACTGTGTTGATGGATTTTAACTGTGAATTTTTTAGTGCTGTTTGTGTTTAATTCTATTTTAATGTTTGTATTTTGTATATTTCTAAATTGTATACTAATGCTTTTATGTCAAGCTGCTTTGAGTCCTCTTTGGGGGTATAAATAATAAGAATAAGAATAATAGAAATGGATAATTCCCACTTCCTTCAAGGTGGAATTTTTTTGAAAACAAACATAAAGCCTCAGGGACAGATAGTGTACCAATAAAGCTATTGCAAATGATAGAATTATATAAATTCTAATAAAAATCATTCTACATATATGAAATCAAATATATAGATAAAAAACTTTTAAAAACAATTTACTCTAGATTGAATTCCACACCATATTTCTAACTTAAACCATAAAGATCACCATTTCACCAAAAAAACAACTGTGATCTCTGATATTTTTTAGAAAAAACAGTCTTATGAATGCATTGGTGAAACATTGCTGCATCAGCGTCACATCTATATTGTGACACTGATGCATCCTCTATTGAACTGTATATGAAATGCATATATATTTTCACTCTTTTTGACACATGGCTATACTGCTCATGAATACAGCTGTTTTTATTTTATTTATTGTGTCAGAATCGAACCATGGGTACAGGTGTAATGTATTTGAAAACACAAAGTTAAAAGCATTTATACTAAATGTCCTTTGACAAGTAGCTGGCCACGTGGAGTGCCTCTGGTGTTGCTGTAAGAAGGTCCTCCATTGTGCATGTGGCAGGGATCAAACTGCATTGTAATAGGTGGTCTGTGGTTTGCTGTTCTCCGCACTCCACTTTGTGACCCCATTTCTTAAGGATGGCTCTGCATCTCATGGTGCCAAAGCGCAGTGTGTTCAGTGCCTTCCAATTTGTGCCCAGGAAGGAGTCTCTCATTAGGTATCAGCCATGGGTTGAGGTTTCGAGTTTGAGCTTGCTACTTTTGGACTCTCACTTGCTGAGGTGTTCCTGCAAGTATCTCTATAGATCTTAGAAAACTATTTCTTTATTTAAGGCATTGGCGTGCTGGCTGATATCCAAACAGGAGATGGACCAGAGATGTCATTGCCTTGGTCCTTTCATTGCTGGCTGCTACTTCCCGGCGGATTTCAGGTGGTGCAATGCCGGCTAAACAATATAATTTCTCCTGTGGTGTGGGGCATAGATATCCTGTGATAATGTGGCACGCTTCATTAAGAGCCACATCCACCGTTTTAACGTGTTGAGATACATTCCACACTGGGCATGCATATTCAGCAGCAGAGTAAAAAAGTGCAAGGGCAGATGTCTTCACAGTGTCTGGTTGTAGTCCTCAGGTTGTGTCAATTTTTGCTTGAATATCAAGCAAAAAGGAGGCACTAGAAATAATATCGTATGAAAGCTTCTGGCACAATACAGGTGTTCAAATACATCATTTCAATAATGATGCTTAGAAATTTCAGACACTTCTGTTATACAGAGCAGTTGCACTTCCCTGATATTATAGGTTAGAAAGAAGCTGAGCCAGATACCTGGAAAGGTTTCTTTTTGGATTACATGCTAGCTGGGTGATTCGGAGCACTGTTGTCCTCAAAAGTAATTCTTACAAGTTTGAGATATATCAATCCATCCCCATTCATGGTGAAACTAGAGTGTTAGCCTTTAACAAAATGAAATGCACGTATAACAAGGTCTTTCATTTTATTGTGCCTGACTCTCATATTTCAGTGAGTGTACACTGGAGAAGAAAAATAAAGCAGCAGCAACTGTTCTTTGTCGTAGCCATAGCTAGTTCAAGTCAAACAGACAGTATAGAGACGCCTAACCACAGAGCGCCAGCAAGGCACAGACAAGGAGACAGACTGAATTATTTCCTTTGCGGGGACTCTCAGTCGGCTGTGGTGCCTTCCTTATTCACAGGACTCTTTTTCCCTAGATGGTCACCTAGAACCACTCAATTACATTTATTATTCTGTCAAGTGCAATGTGCAATAAAGAGCCAGTCCTCAAATGATAGGTACCTGGGCTCAGAGCTGGATGGAGAAATCCATAAATCACACACGGAGGGCAATGCATATGTGCTTTCTGTTTCTTGCTTCACCTTTTATTATCTCAGGACTGAAAAGTTAATAACCCAGTGGGTAATCATGCCATTATCAGTTTACATTGTAGTAAAGCCCATTCAAATGATGATTACATATGTTAATGAGCATCGTTATAATACACTACACAGTACATTACCTTCAGTAAATATAATTGTTTATGCACTTTAATGAGGGATATAATGCCCCAAAACTAATGGCATTGACTGAATTGTGATTTATTGCCGAAAAACTTTGCCATTAGGAAAAGAAATCTGACAAGCCCTTTTTATGTTTACCTTACTTTTGTCTCACTCCCAGCAAAAAACCTGCCACTCATTTGTCCCTCCCTCTGTTTCCAAGAAGAAAACAGCACCAAGCAGCTTGAAGAGTGTTCCTTGTCTAAGCCTGTCTCCACCTGAGGAAGCGGGAGGTGGGTTCATTGAGAGGGTTTAATGAAGATCATTATGTTTACCCCCTTAGTAAGGCTAAATGCATTATCTGGCAGCCGAGCTGGAGCAACGTCAGAAATTTTGGCTGCAAATCAAGCAACAGAAAACCAAAATGTTAAACGGTGGGCTTGAGAATGAAAAGAAAAGCAAAAGATGACATTTTGGTCAAGGGTCTTCCATCAAGCAACTGAACAACCAAGGAAAATAGTTTAGCGTGCTGGGAACTCACAAATACAATGATAGGTGAAACTCTGCATGACAAGTCTAGTTTCTAGGCGATTTTGTTCCATACAGGTTGGAAACAGTTGTCGTTTTCAAAATTGTTCCCTGAATAAAGAAGTTGGGGGAGGACATATTCAAGCAGACCAATATGATTGATTTTGTGTACAATATGCTCAGTTATACTGAATGTGCATCTTATTGCATTATGCTGTTGTTTGATTCTTCTTTTCTGCTTGCTTGCTTTGTTTGCATCCTTCTCCTGGCTGTGACTTTTTCCCTGAAAAAGCCAAACGTGTTAGCTGTGGTTTTTGCAGTTATCACTTCCCCTGGTTTGCATTGTTTTAGTTGTACAACTATAGTTCAGTTGTCCCAGCTTGTTTCTGGAAGTCTTTCTTTTCTTATTCCAGGAAGAATATTATAATAAGAAAGTACATGTTTGATTTCCCAGTCCTTGACACTATGTCTAAAACTCAAAGCTATGCTACGGCCTCATCCTGACATTTGCTTGGCAGCAATCATTAATGCAAGCAGACAAGTATTTAATGAATTCAGATCAAAACGAAAGCAGTCCATTGAACAACAGTACTCCACAACCACCATTTATTTTACCTTCTGAAACAACATTGATGTTAACAATGTTAAAAAGCTCCATTCAGATTTTTTAGTAGAGAATATGGAGCAGCTATAGCAGTATTTTGGGGAGCCGCCAGTGGAGCAGTGGGTTAAACTGCTGAGCTGCTGAGCTTGCTGAGTGAAGTATCAGCGGTTCCAATCAGGGGAGTGGAGTGAGCTCCCACTGTTAGCCCCAGCTTCTGCCAACCTAGCAATTCAAAATCATGCAAAATGTGAGTAGATCAATAGGTACTGCTACAGCGGGAAAGTAATGGCGCTCCATGCAGTCATGCCAGCCACCTTGGAGGTGTCTATGGACAACGCCGGTTCTTCAGCTTAGAAATGGAGATGAGCACCAATCCCCAGAGTCGGACATGACTAGACTTAATGTTGGGAAAATGTTCACCTTTACCCTATTAGCATTATTTATAGGGCCCTGTACCTCCAGCAAGCTATTCATCAAGAGACACTAGTGCTATGCAATCTTGATTCCTTTTAATTTGGTGATATTATGTTTCCTTTTAATCACAGGAATGCTAGAGAGAGAGGATATCAGTGTGCATTAATATTATTATTGATGCAACAAAATGCAATCTGGGTTTGATAGGTATACATCATTCTCTAGGAATGGGTTTTGACTCAGGTGAATTGTTAAAATTCTGGGGTAAGTTTTTACTCTTTTCTTCCCAGTTTGCATGCAGTTTGTTTGCTTTCTTGATTATTTATGAACTTTCCAAATATACAGCTGCCATCCCATGTACTTGGGGAAGCTATGAGCCAATGATGAAAAGAAATCCCATCTAAAAGACTGGGGTATGGCTATTCAAGGCTCCTCATGCTTCTTTATGAGAAAGGGTTTTGTCCAGTTTTGCTACTCTAGGATTGCAAATAATTTCAACTTGACCTTTCCGATTGTTTTAATCGTTTCCGATTACCAATTGTATGGGTTTATTCCTTGTGTTGTTTTGTAATGGTTTGAAGGGGTTCATTGTTCAGTTTGTCTTTAAAGAGTTTAATGGGCCCTTTCACACTACACAATTATAGCATTATGATTCCACTTTAATTGCTGTTGTTATATCATATGGAATCCTGAGAATCGTAGTCCTCTCGGGCTTAGAATTCTAATATCCCTCCCTAAAATGCAAATTCCAGAATTCCATAGGACGTTATCACAGGGCTATAATTGTGTTGTGTGGAATGATCACCAGTTTTCTGCTTTGAATACTTTTTTAAATGGAAAAACAGCATAGAAATAATATAGAGTTAAAAATAAAACAATGAATTACTTTTTTTAAAAACAAAAACCTAAACTAAACTAAGAGTGAATATAGTGGTAACATAAGAACAAACAACATGGGAGCTTTCATCAGATGCTCAAAATCGTGTTTTTCCTTCCCTTTATAGTCTTCACTTACAATCTAGCACAGTTCTTTTCCAAATATCTTTGGCAATTAATACAATGGTGTTTGAACAGGAAATTGAACCAAATGCCACTTACTGGCATCTAGTTATGCTATTAACCCAGATTCGACACTGCAATCATAAGCACTTGGGAAAAATTCTACTGAATTCAGAAAGAATTATCATCAGGTATAAGTAAGACAAGGGTTGGATTGTACGTGGCTTCTCAAAATACAGTCCTGAGGATATACCATGATAATAATAATCATTTGCAAAACTTTTTCACAGATTGCAGCTGTATTTCAACAAGTTTGAAAGTCAGTCATCTTTTTCCAAAAGCACATTCTCACCAAAGCCACTGACATTGAGATGCCATTTGTGGTAAGATCTAATTAATTTTTTTGCTCCTAAGAATAATTTATTATTTACACTTCTTATTATATATGTATTTTAGCTTCATTAGTCTGCAATGCTGGAAAAAATTATACCTTCAAGTCCTATTTATCAAATTAATGGTGCAATTTCATAGTGACACATTCCACATTCATTAAACCAAGTACAGTAAAAATGCATTTAAATTAGATTAGTGTGATGTAATAAAGATCCCAGAGTATGGGGTGATATTCTAGCTCTAAAGGCACACCCAGACTGAGTTGAATGCAACTTTGAGATAATTTTTCAGAATTGGTTTTGGCAGTCGTGTGGGGGCAAGGATGGGGAATAATGGCCTCTTTGTCCAGCTCCATCTGATGATTTAGTGTAATAACTAAAATGAAAAAAGTGACTGTTTGTAGTTATTATAAAATAACCCAAATGTGGCTCAACAAAACTGACATTATCTATAAAAAAACCCAGAAAGTCTGAACCAATATCCTGTTCAACATAGCAGATCGACAGTCACTTTTGTTAACTATCTGACTGGCTATTAATTCTGCAGAAATTTGAAATGAATGCCCAGTTTCTGACTTTTAAGACACTGAACTGCAGAACCAAATGCTAAGATGCTCATTTGGTGCAAACTGGTTTGGCTTTGTGTAAATCTTCTTTGTAACAACTTTTTTTTTGTTTCATAGAATCTAAAACACAGCTGCAGATATTGTAGAGTGTAACAAACACTACAGCAGAGTTTTTTAAACTGTGTGTCACGATGCGTTCGTATGTTGGGTGCAGTGTGCACGTGTGCTGTGCGAATGTAATGAGAAACCTCTGAGTCTACATGAAGTAAGCAAGAAATCATATCTTTAAAAAATAGAAATGAAAGATTTTCATGAGATATGTTGTGTCCCCATACATTTCATTATTACAGTTTTCATTATTACAGGAGGGATTTTCCTCTTCACCCCTCCCATCTCCTTAGGCGTCATTTTCTCATGCCAGGAGGATGCAAGGAGAGACTTTGTGGCAGCCAGGGATCTTTCAACTGGGATACCATGTAGCCATCCCAGGAGGGAAATCCTGGGGTTGTGGGAGGAGGTGAGTTACTGTAACCCATTTAGTACAGGTTTTAGTCATGTCTGGAAGCACCCTGAGTTTCCATAGCTAAGTGGGGACTTGAACCCTGATTTCTCAGAATTCTCTAATACTTAAACCGTTGCACCACACTGGCTCCTCTAAGTTTCCCTCTAATTATTTTGGACTGAAAGATAAGTAGGAGTGCATCCTATTGTGGAAAACAAGCAGAACTGCACTCTAGTATGAAAAATAAAAACAGCATGTTTCCTAATTTTGTATAATCTACGCATCATGTTTTCCTGTTACAGTAGAGTCTCACTTATCCAACACTTGCTTATCCAACATTCTGGATTATCCAACACATTTTTGTAGTCAATGTTTTCAATACATCATGATATTTCAGTGCTAAATTCGTAAATACAGTAATTACTACATAGCATTACTGCGTATTGAACTACTTTTTCTGTCAAATTTGTTGTATAACATGATGTTTTGGTGCTTAATTTGTAAAATCATAACCTAATTTGATGTTTAATAGGCTTTTCCTTAATCCCTCCTTATTATCCAACATATTCGCTTATCCAACATTCTGCTGGCCCGTTTATGTTGGATAGGTGAGACTCTACTGTATATAGATTTACATATTTTGGTACAAAATGTGGGTTAAAGTATTTTGCTTTGTTTTAATTTGTTAGTGGGATATGTATGTGTATGTGTGTGTGTGTGTGTATATGTGTGTGTGTGTGTGTGTGTGTGTGTGTGTGTGTGTGTGTGTGTGTGTATATATATCTCCCTGCAATATGTCACTTTTGTCTCTGTAGGAAACCTGGTTACACAATAAAGGTTCACAATTTAATTTTTTGGCAGGTGATCACCCTTTAGAATCCATCACAAAGAATCAATCTGCTAGAAAGATCAATATATTATTTATAGAGGTTCTATTGTGTTATATCATATCATATCAATACTACTACTAGTAGTAACAACCTTCAGTAAATCCTATTATTTCCCCAACTATACTAATAACATGAGGAAGTATAGATAAAATAAAAGTTTATGTCCATAGTTGCTTTGCAGACACCTCCTCTGGTATGGTATAAATATAATATATGAGGCTTGGCGGTGTAATACAGTTTTTATTTCAGTTTTTTAGGGATGGCCATGCACGTCCATAACTCATGAAAATAAAAAGTGTATTACACTGCCAACTGTTACATATTCTCTAGTAAAGCAAAAACGGCAAGATAAATTTATTTTAGGGTGCCTTTTCCTTCTACCCCCCTTTCAGAGTGCTTAGCTAATATGGTCATGATGAAATGCTGGAATGAATGTTATTTACTGAAACATTGGTCCATGGCAAAACCATGGCCAAAACTGTCTACTCTATGTACACTTCCTCACTATAGTGCCTTTTGTTTTATTTTGATGCTATTCTATTTTCTGCTCTTCTGCAGGAGTAAAAGAAAGAAAGATTGCTTCAGTATTCCCTGTTCATATAGTTGCTCAGAGGTGCATGTCTCTTTGTGTCTTAAGAGCTCAAACATCTGTGCAACACATGTGCCGTAGGCAGCACTTCTTGGGTGCATGCATAATGGTCCAAATGAAGAAGGACCCCAGCTGCACAGTGTAAATAAGGGGAGTAAGAGGAAAGAAATCAATATAATTTATAGATAGGATGGTAAGCATGGTAGAACATTCAGCTAAATTTGATCCTTCACAATGTGAGGCAACAAAAGAATCAAGTCTGAAAAGAAACAGGGAAATCTAACTTTCTTTTCAACACTTTTTTTGGTGATGTCCCAAAACTGAAATTTGAATACACAAGACATACTGTGTCTACTTGAGTCTAATGAGCACCTTCTTTTGACTAAATTACATTGCCAAAATTACAGTGTGCATTAGATTAAATGGAGCCCGAGGTTGGCTGCCCTACTCTGGCCAGCGCCAGCCAGCATCTACTGAAGGGACAGGAGCTGAGGAGTAAAAGAGGGAGAAGCAGAGCAAAAGCCTACTGGATAATGTAGTTTTTTCCCCTCTTTATCCCCTTAAACCAGCCAGTGTCTGACAAAGTGGAAAGGAGTGGAGGTAAACGGGGGGAGACTCTGTTACCTAACAGGCTCTGGAATGACTTCCATGTTTTGCCATTAGACAAACTAGCTGGTGCTGATTGGCTGAGGCGTTGCAGGCTGAGGGGCAATGAGGGGGGAAAGAGGGAGAAATGGAACAAGTTAGTCGCTGTCACTGCCCAACAGAGCAGGCAAGGAAGAGGAGGGACACATTAATTCACCAGCAAGTCCTTTTTTTTGTTTCAGCCTTTTCAAACTTGAGATGACCATTAGATTCGATGGCGCACTAAAACTGAGTAAATACGGGTATATTTATATTGTGCCAAATCCATAATAATTCCTTTAAAACCTTTGTCATTTTCCCTGGTCCCTGACGTCACCATACTGAGAGACAAATAATCACTACAGCAATCATTAACGTCCCTTCCCAGTTTTCTCTCTTCTGTGAAATGTGCATGGAAAACACTCTCCAAATCATCACACCTTTTTGAGTGGTCAGAGTGTGGGAGTAGAAGTGGAGAGAGCCGAGTTCATATTTTCAAAACGTATCTTTTTCACAGGCTTGTTGTGAGGACAAGAAGGAAAACTATGTACAGTTCACTCTCCATATTCATAGATTCTGCATTCACAGATTCAACAATCCACAGCTTGAAAAAAAAAGATTGAAGAAGCAAGTCTTGATTTTGTCATTTTATATAAGAGGCACCATTCTACAATACCATTATAATGAGGCATAAACATCCATGGATTTTTGTATCCATGGGAGATCCTGAAACAAACCCACAGAATCACGGCATACTGCTTTGAGGAAAAGAAGCCTGAAAGTATCACAAATATATTTAATAGTCAATAGAATTTTTGATATTACATAGTTCTTATTAGCAGTCCATACAGAAGATCCCAATATGGGTGGATTACTGGAAATTTGTTTTTAATTACAATTTCTAGGTCTAGCCCTCATAAGTTCAAGAAGAATTTCAGGAATTGTAGTTCCCATGTAAAAGCTTTCCCAAGCTCTAAAATAGGTTAAGAAGTAAGAAAATAACAGAAAGTAAGTCATGAAAGGTAACTCAGCATATTTGTGCATTGGGAAAATTGTTTCCATGGATTGGAATGGCTTGTAGCTCGGTGTAAGCAAGGGTTTTACTTTTTACATAACATGCTGTGTACTAATAATCTGGCAGTTTCCTATCAAGGTTATATCTTTCTTGCTTCATAAATTGGGCTCCCTAAAAAAAAAAAACTACTGTAACTCAGATTATAGTAATTCTTCCTTCATCATAAAACAAAGGAGCAGTGCATTTTACTTTAAAGTCTATAGGAAGATATTGATTGTAAAAACCTGGTAAGGAAAGAAATGACATAGACTGAAGACAAGATGAGATATGGTGTGCCCAGATACGTAAAAGAGATGACATGTCTCCACCATGTGTCTGTTTTCTTTGTTAACATCAATTAAAACAATAAACTTTGTGAATCCACGACACATTTTTATTTAAGCATGTTTTAGGTGTTGCAGTGCCAGTTCAGCTTAAAGCTATCCGAAAATCAAGGCCCCTTACTGAAGAAGGGTCACTTGCCCTATCATTATTGTAGTCCCTGCAGTTTCTGCAGTAGTCTGCTGCCTTTTGGACCACATTAGTAGCTCTGTCACTTCTCTGTTTCTTTTCCCCTTTTTCTTATCTCCACTCTTAGCTGGAGTTCTTGAAATAGTAAGAAATGTAACATACTCTACAAACATGATAGGAAACCTCTTCCAGCCTGAGCACCACATTCAGCTTCATAGTTCTCAGGTGATCATTTCAGTGGGTAGGGTCAAAGGCATAGGAAACAGACAAAAAATCACTACATTTCACTTGGAATGGAATTTGGTAATCTGGGGAACAATTCAAGGGCTGGATTGATATGCCAGGAAGCCCAGATTTGATAATAGGTTCTCAGGTTACACATATACCCCACTTCCCAACAATGCATTGCCTCACCAATGGTCCCTGCTACTCTGAAGATGCCATACACCCAGTATAAGACTGGCACCTTATGACTGCTTTGCCATTCCAGGTCTACATAAGTAAATCTCATTTTGAACTGCTAGGATGAATGCCTATGCCATATAATTCGTAGCCATGTGGTGCATAAAAGATAAACAATCACTAGGGGTGAGTGGTTCCTCATTACATTCGACATCTAATGGGCATCTCACCCAGCAACTAATTGCATTATTTTAATTTTGTCATTTATTAATTGTTGTCACTTTGTATTACAAGCACAGGGGCAGCTGGCACACAGGGTGCCTTTCCCAACACGTATCCCACACTTTAAAACACTCAGTTTCCACAGTACTTAGTGTAATAATTGAATTTGAAAAAAATATGGGCCTTTCCAATGAAGAAAGTGTAGATAATAAACGATGAGATGGGAAATAGTAAAGAACTTCTGTATCCTTATTGCTTTGCTCCTCAAATGGGACAGTGCCCTGGTTTTCTTAACCTAATGTGCAGCCCTGTTATGATAGCAACTTGACTGTGCTTAGTAATTGCTAGTTTGCATGTCTTTCTAAGAGTTTATGAAAAACATGTTTCCTGTTATTTTCTTTTTTATTAGTCTATCTTACACCCTTTTCTTCTTTTATCTGTCTGCATTTAGTCTGTGTTTGTTTGTAATCCCTTTTGTAATCTACACTTCCCTTTCTATCCTCCATGTTACAAAGCCCATCACCATGAGATGTTATGAAATCTTTCATACCTGTAAGTAAATATGCGTTATATATTTTTACAAAGAAGATGAAGCCTGCTTTCTTTCTCTGTTAGACTTTGTGGCATGATGGTGATGATATGGGACTGCCTATTGCTCACCTTCTGCTTCAGAATACTACTTATTCTGCAAGTATGATATGCTACTATCTCTCACATTCACCAACAAAATCCTCTTTCTGATGTTAATGGAGGGATATTAGTTCTTTTTAAAAATTAATGAAATTCTGCAACTTACCCTGGATTTGACCCATGATATTTACACCCTGACTGCCTACTTTTAAATGATGAGGTGCTCCATACTTATCATAGTATGGGAGAGTCTCACTTCTCCAACATAAACAGGCCGGCAGAACGTTGGATAAGCGAATATGTTGGATAATAAGGAGAGATTAAGGAAAAGCCTATTAAACATCAAATTAGGTTATGATTTTACAAACTAATCACCAAAACATCATGTTATACAACAAATTTGACAGAAAAAGTAGTTCAATGCGCAGTAATGCTACGTAGTAATTACTGTATTTACAAATTTAGCACCAAATATCACAATGTATTGAAAACATTGACTACAAAAAATTGACTACTAAAAGGCAGACTGTGTTGGATAATCCAGAATGTTGGATAAGCGAATGTTGGATAAGTGAGACTCTACTGTATCTAGCCCTGCTTCACATATAAATTCACAGATGTTATGTAGTCCAGAGCAGAACCAGTAGACAAGATACTTCACACATATCTACATATATCAGTGTAGATCTCCAGGGGCCTATGATTAAGCAGTTACTTCTTTGCCAGACGCTGCTTACAAGCAGACATGTAGGAGGAAACAGGCAGTGTCTCTATTCACTTGATCAGAGCTCAGAAAAGTTGTAGAGCTGATTACGGGCTAGGGCCCTTTGGGAGTTGTAGTCCAGCCTCTGCGTATGATGTCTACTTGAAATGACTAATATGTAAAGATCTTGTTTACTTCCCATTAAAGAGAATATGTCTTGCATATTGTTGCTGATGCACAACAGCCCTTTTTTGATCTGGCCATCCATGTATCAAGTACTTTTCAGACTTGATTCTGCATAAGGCTGCGTATACCTACAGTTGCCGTTCTAAGAGAAGAAATGGGGGAGTTTTCGTTTTTGCAGAACTACTTTGCCTGTATCACATGCAGCTCAGGAAGGATTTTTTTTGAAACTAAGAACAAAATACCTGTAGTATGGCTTTTTAGCCAGCAGTGTTGTTCACAGCATAACACTTCATTTCTGATTGGGGTTGTAGAGGTCAGGCAATAGCAGAGTGAACTGCTGTTTTAATGCTGAGCAGTACATTTTGTGATCTTTGTAAGGTAGCCCATATGGAACAGCATAGCACCCTAGCAAGAGGGAGGGTAATTCTTCTGGAATGAGTGAAGTGGTATGACTAGCAAGGGGCAGAGAGAAACATTTGATACTGATGGCTGGTGCCAAGATGAAGGCTGTTACCTACTGTGCTACAATTGCCCTGTATCAGCTTTTAGTAAAAATGAAATCAGCAGTACAAGATATGGCAGGACATATAACTTCCGCAAAGATGGCCAAGTTGATTTCTCCCATCGTTTGCACCTCATGTCAATCAAGAATAGATCCACAAATGGCCCTGGCGTTACAACAAATGACATATAACTGCCCCAGGTAGACGGAAGAAATGCTGATAGGAATTTTCTTCTACTTTTTCAGGAGTTCTAAAACTTTTAAATAACAAGCTTACAGTTGAGATTTGATCTTTTGGTGACTGCCTGCCAATTACATTCCTCCCTCCTATTTTCCCCCTCACATTCTTATGTAGCTATTCTCATATAACTCCTTCAGCTCACTGACAGGTCCTGATCTATCTTTCCTTAAGCATATTGTAATGGGTGTCATTAGCAGGACTGGTTTGGCTATTATACTGTGTTATAGTCAGAGGGTGGTAACATTTCCTGTCCTTTATCAGTATAATTGGTTGTTTTATGTGTTACTGCCTTCTAAAATCTTCACAATCAGGTGGGGTTTTTTTTTTTTGCTTAGCAAGGTAGAGGTAGAACATGGGTGGAGTCAAGAACACACACTCCTACAAGCAACAGATCCCTTCCACATAGAAAATCTCCAAAGAGAAAATCCAAAAAGACACCCCAGCCTTCAGCTAATTCTCCATTTGTTAATAAGCAGTATACTGCTCATTAACAAAAGGCCAATGGCCAAAATGATACATATTTCTCAAGCCAGCTTGTCCCTATGCTGCTGTGTATTTGTAATCTGGAAATGTTGGGCCCACCTCCCAAACACAATCTAAAATTTGAACAGTCTGTGCCAGGTAACACAGAACCCCCCTTTTGCTTAGAGTAGACAATGGAAGAAGATCTGAACCAGAACATAACCTGGAGAAGTGCTAGGTTACTAACTGGAGCTGCTTACAGGGAGCGGTCAACCCCCCTGTTCAAGCAGCTTCACTGGTTGCCGATAATATTCCGGGCCCAATTCAAGGTGCAGGTTATTACCTATAAAGCTCTAAACAGTTCGGGACCTGCCTATCTTCATGACCGCGTCGTCCCCTATGAACCTACGCGCTCTCTGAGATCTTCCGGGGAGGCCCTCCTCTCGCTTCCGCCTTCCTCACAGTTACGTTTGGTGGGGACAAGAGAGAGGGCCTTCTCAGCTGTGGCCCCTCGGCTCTGGAACTCCCTCCCCAGGGAGATTAGGTTGGCGTCCTCCCTACCATCCTTTAAGAAACAATTGAAAACCTGGATGTTTGGGCTGGCCTTTGGAGAGACAGCCATTGGATGATCAGCCTCATTTTAAGTCTATTCTGAATGTTATTAGGTTCCTTTCATCGAGGTATTTTAATCTAATGATTTTATCTTATATTGCTGCTATAGTCCCCCCCCCCCCCCCCACACACCTTTGAAGTTGACTGAATGGCATTGGTGGTTGTTTGATATTATTACTGTTGTATAAACCTTTGTTTTAACTTCTGTTTTATCATGTTCTTGTGTTTTAAACTGTGTATATTGTTAATGTATTTGCGCTGTTACTTTTGTAACATTGTGAGCCTCCCCAAGTCCCCAAGGGGTATAAATGGTGGGGTATAAATAAAGTTTTTATTATTATTATTATTATTATTATTATTATTATTATTATTATTATTATTATTAGTGTTGTAACTTAATGGAAGATCACATTAAGAGCTGTACTCACCAGTCTTCAGTTTCAGCCCCCAATATTCCTTAGAAAGAGTATTTTTGGAATCTCTAGGAACATGCTACCAGTCAGTTTAGACAATAGTAAGTAAGATAAGCCAATAATCTGTCTTGGTACCTGTTGTACTTTGCTTACCAAGAATTCCAAAATCCAAAATACCAGTACTCCAGAATTACCCTTATTAGTGGCTGAGCTAGGGATATCTTTGCATTCTGATGGCTAAATATATAGCAACTTTATTTCATTCACAACTTTATTTCATTTCATTTGCAATATTTCATTGTGCATAAATGTGATGACTCATGGGCCATGTAGTCCCGTTCCTAGCACTGTTGTGACAGATGAAGAGGAAAACTTAGGTTTCCCACCGTTTCAGCCAGAATTGGAGTTTTTTCAGCCAGAATTGGAGCCCTTGCACCTGCAGGAGATTTGCCTTCCAGAAGTCTGCCAAACAAGCCTTGAGCCGAAATCTCCCCCATTTTCTCGCCGTGATTATTATAAACAACAGAAAGGCGCTCAGGAGGCGTCTCGCAGGAGCGCTAGGATTGCTGCCAGGCATTCAGCTGATTAAGCCTGCTTCCCATGGGAAACTTTAGGGAGTCATGCATCTGGACACAGAGAATGGCTTTCGGTTCTGGTTCCCCAGAGAAATGTTCTTTGGCGGGAAAACGAGACCCTATTTAGGTGTTTTGCCCACGTAGGAATCTTGCGGAGTCAATTCGTCAGCTTCGGGAGTAGGTTGTGTGTGGACTACGCTACTCCCGCGTCCAAGTCCTTTGCTCCCGTTTCCAGCCTTGCCTTGCTTCCCAGGACCTTGCCTTGCTCCACGGACCTTGCCTTGCTTTCCGGACCTCGCCACGAATTTACCACGGATCCTGTTCTTGCTCCTCGTTTCTTGTTGCCTTGAATTAAGCCTAGTGTTCCAAGAATCAAGTTTACTTCCTAGCCTTGCTTAAGTTTCATGGACTAAAGGACCTTGTCATCTCCCCTCACTTTGCTTGGCAAAGTGAGTGTTTCGGTTACTGGATTACAACTTTGGACCTTAATATTTCATATTGGACATTGTTTCTTTGGACTAATTTTGACCTTTCCTGAAAGGTCTACTTCTGGACTATTTTCTACACTTGTTTTTATTAACTTTATATATTTCCACAATAAAGATATTAGATAGATTCTGGTCTCTGTGTATGGTTATTGGTGCTCTGCAGCCTGGGTCCTGACAATAAAATTATTTTCAGACTGTGTGCATAAGGTGTATATGAAACATAAATGAACTTTGTGTATAGACCTAGGTCTCATCTCCAAGATATCCCATTATGTATTTTTGTGCATATACAGGTATTCCAAAATGTGGAAGAAGAAAAAATACTTCCTATAGCTATTGCATCATCATTCAACCAGGCAATCTCTCTGACCCATGGAAGGGGTCTTCCCAGTTTTTCCATGAAAAGACTCCATCTTGTCTCATTAGCATAGAGAAAGATGCCTTGAGGATTGCTTTGCCTCAGGTCTATTTTATGCTGACCCTTGCTTCTCTCCTGATTCCTCTTGCCCTCAAGAAGATTCTTTCACTTCATAAGGATGTTTGCTGGGTGAGAAATGACACACTTCTCTGAACCTGAGTGATTGGGTCTTTATAATGGTTTCCAGGTCACAGATCTCTCACTGCATCGTGACGGATGGGGCTAAAAGGGAAGTCAGAGCATAATACAGAATGGATAAAAAACCAGCACTGTCCTGGGACACCCCCTTCTCAACAGGCCAGATGGCCATGGATGGAGCTAGAAGAGGTGTGGGAAGGTCACTAATTAACCACCTGCACAAACATGAATACTTGACCCTTGCCCCATTTGGTGAGTTGTGTTACTACAGCATATTGGGCAAGAAACTTCCAGATCTGCCGATGCTTCATCTGCACATGCAAGACATGGGAGAAAGTATATAAACATTCCTTGACCAACTAAGTCTTGCTGACAATTTGTGGTTTGGCTTCTATTTGCATCTCCTGACCTCTTTTCCAATCTTGTTACTACTAGGTTTGTTTTCTGATCCTTACTGCTCACTTGGTTCCTGCTTCTGGCTTTTTTTCTCCAGTTTTGTCATCTAGCTTTCCCTCAGATCAAATAATTTTTCAACCTTTATTCCCAGTTCCTGATATTCTCTAGGTAATTGACTATAACCCAGTCATTGTAACTACTTCATTAAAGGGCAGCTATACTAGGTGTATACTATGCACCTAGGTTTGCCAGATCTCAAGGCCAGATTCCTGACTCTCCAATTTCTTTAAGGGATATAAGAATACAAATTCCCTAGATTTGGGAACCTCAGCTCCAGAGAAGAGGGAAGGACACCTATGCATTTACTTAGCTCCTTCCTAAATGCATAGCTCTTGTGGTGCCAGGGAGAAATCTCTGCTTGAGACTTAAGCCACCTTTTGGTTACAAGCAAGTTGGCTAGATTAAATGCCCCTTATCTTGTTTCTATAAGTGGGGAGGAATAATCTCCTCATTTCACCTTGGGGGGGAAAGTCTTTAGCTAAGACTTCTGTCTTAATTTCTAAACAGGAAATAAAGTTTTTTTCTCTGTTTTTGAATGTGTTAGGACAAGATGTGAGCAGTTGTGGTTGGCATTTAATACACTATGCTTAATGGCATCACCAAGGGCTGTCCATAGGTCTCAGGTTTTGACCTGGAAACCTCGCGACCTGGTATAATCTTGGACTGGCCAACTTAACTCAACACACCTCTTCATTTTGAATGATTGTAAGTAACCTTGCTGAGTCACAATGAGTGGCTGAAAAGTGGAATTTGTTTACGTTCACTCATGAGTCACAGTGATCATTATGCCTTATATTGATTTAGACCAGTAGTGGCAAGCCTATGGCAGGCGTGCCAGAAGGGGCATGCAGTGCCCTCTCTCCTGGCACATACAGTATTGCCCCCTTGCTATACTGCCCCCGAAATCACCCCCATTTGCTTGCTCACCTGCCGTCCACTCTCCCACCCCCTGCTCACTTGCCCACCTTCCCTCCCATTTGCCCACTCAACCCCCACTCATTCACCTGCTTGCCCACCCGCCCCCCATGCGCTCACTTGGCCACCCGTTTGCCCCCTTGGGTTCCCCCCAGGCCCCCCCCCTGCTTGCCACTCCCCTGCTTGCCATTCCCACTTGAGTGCCCACCCCACCCCTGCCTCCCTACCTGGTTTGTGCACTCAGTCTCTAAAAGTTTTGCCATCAATGATTTAAACTTAGACCATCACACCAATTCTCTTCCTGCTATCACATGTGGGTGAACAGGATAAGATATTGTGTAGAAGGAAGAATGGAGTCAGAAGGTTTGCAGCACCCCTTGCACACTCTATAAACACTAATTACGGTATATAGGCCTTGACAGGTGACTAAAGATGTCAAACTATGGCAACAACAACAACAACACATTTTATTTGTTATCCATCCACTTCTTCTACTGACTCGAAGCGGGGTACAACAGAGTCAAAACATAAGAACATAAAATACATACAATAAAATGCATAGATTAAAAACACAACATTATAAAAACATAAACCAAACACGGTAAAAATCAATATATGGTGTTAAAAGAATGCAAATTCAAACTCATGATTCAGAGTTGACTTTGTAGGCCTGCTGGAAACGATAAGTCTAACTCTATTTTAAATTCTGACAGCTCATTTAGCTGTCAGAGTTCTTCCAGCAGGTCATTCCACAATCGTGGGGCAGCTGATGAAAATATCCTCTGGGTGATTGTTGCCACTCAGATTCTAGCTGGTTGGAGTAAGCGTCCCGCAGAGCCCTGACTGGGTTTTGGGATTTTGCAGTCTGTTGTGAGCTGCCTAGAGAATCATTTGTCTGAAAGGTGGAACATTGATCATATCTATCAGATTGTCGATCGGTGGTTCCCCAGCACTAAAATTGACCTGTCAGTATATTGACCATGCTTTGACTGCTGCATAGGCCCTTTTCACATAGCCAGCAGTCAGCCGTCTGATCACTGAGCAGTATACATGGTTTTAACAATGTGGATCCAAAAAGTTCTATAATTCTTCTGCCTAGCAAGAAAAAAATCATTGTACTCTTGCACATGTGTGAGCGCACTTGCCTCACAGTAAAAATGAAGTTAAACCCTGACAATGACTCAATTATGTGTGAATAAAATTTCTTCTTTTTGTCCAGTTCACTTCTCAAGAATAGAAGATTGCTGTGGTGGTGATATTGCTTTTTTCTAGTGGCGTGCAGGAACAGAATAACTGTCTCCTGAGACAGGAGCTTTTTGTACAACTTCCCAGGTAAAACATCCATTCATTTATACCAATGAAGCTTGAAATGCAGTTGACCTAACTTCATCATTCTTAGAACAAGAAATTCAGAAGGGTTGATCCAAAAATCATCCCAACCTCCAATTTTAATATCTAAAATCAAAAGTATATATTATCCATAGTTATGGAGAAAATAATGCAGATATGACGGCAAGATGTTATTCAATAAAAGTACAATCTCATGCATATATATTCAGAAGTAATCTTATTGAGTTCAAGAGGGCTTCCTTCCATGTAAGTGTGTATAAGGTCAAAACCTAACAAACAAAAATTCTCCACCATGATTTTTAAAAGCATGAAGTAACAAAACACATTATGGATCCAATGGAATGAGTTTAGTAATTCTGTTTAAGCCTTAGACAACTTATTCAGGTTTACTTAGAAGTAGACAAGTACAAACAGGATTACAGTCCTACTGATATTAATAACAACACTTCACCTGACTTATATGTTGAATTATATGGAATGACAATTTGGATCAGCAGGTTCTGTGTTTCGCCTTTTTTCCTACCTCATCGCTCTACTTTTCTGTGCCTTACAAATTTTCCTACCCTGATATATTAAATGGTGGATACCATTATTTTCTAATTATCTGACATAATGGAAAACAATGATACATGATAATTGATTACATAAAATGCAGTGCTACTTAGCATAACGAATGTTGATCGGTATAATTAGTAGATTAATCAAGATTTAGTTGATTAATTGATGGGACAAATTTTAATTGTTGGGAATACACTTCAGGTATAATGTGTTATTGTAACAGGAAAAAACTGCACTTCTTTTAAAATAATAGTAATTTCTTCGTTAAACTTTACATTACCATACATTCTTGAATGGTCTCAAACAGACTACTGTACAGAAATGTTTACAATACATAGATTTATATGGAAACAATTTATTAATCAAGCAAAACTCATATGATCAGTCAACTAAAAATCTTTAATTGGTGGGCTGACAAAATCACAGGCATGGATAGATTTTTTGACATTCAGCTTATTGATTCATAATTTACTTCTCATATGAATAAATAATAAACAATATTAAAAGAATAGCTGCATTATATGGCACTGTAGATGGGTCCAAAGTAAAATTATTTCATCATCCCAGAGGCTTTCATGAAAGTGCAAAATAATAATGAAAAGCAAATGTCCTGAATTTAGTTTTTAAACCAAGGGTTTCCAAAAATTAAAATGTAGCCTAGTTTAGTTTTCTGTCAACTTCTCAAAAGGTGCAGCAGGCACATTTTCAAGCTTCTTGTTCCCGAGAAAGAAGATAGTGGTCATTTATAGGAAGGCATGTGGTCTGAAGGTTTAAGAAACTCTAAAATCACAATGTCCACCACAAAAGTGCCATAAAGGCTACACAATGAGATATTTGACATCAAGAGCAAAAATGGCATATAATACAGGCAGTCTCCGAGTTAAAAAATGACTCATAGTTAAGAACGAGGGCGAGACAACAGGAAGTGAGAGAAATCTACTTCTGGGAAGGGAAATTCACTCCTGAAAAACTTATCATGGAAAAAGGTGTGTCCGCTGAAGCTTTATCACCAATTCTTGTTTCCACAACAAGCCAAATTTTTCAAAATCCAATTATCACAGGGACAGAAAGTGAGGTGAAATATTCTGAACAGGGGCACAGACACCAAAACAAACACCACATGAGTGTTAACCATTCCTTATGCTATCCCAAACACACACACACACACACACACACACACACACACACACACACACGGCTGGAGTTACACTTTAAAATGTACGTGTTCCAATTTCCATACAAATTCAGCCTAAGAATGAACCTACAGAACATATCTTGTTCCTAACTTGGGGACTGCCTGTACACTCATTATATTTTCAAACACAATTCAAAATTGAGGTAATTATTTGATGACCCCTCATGTCTTTTGAAATACCTTATATTTTCCTTTCTTTCTTGTGACATATTTTTGCCTCTCCTTGCTACCCTCCCTATATTTGTTGCTCTTCTTTTTTGGCCTAATTTCAGTGTCTAGCAACATTGGATATAAAATGTTATTGGGATGTTTGTGTCTTATTTTAACATAAAACAGAGCACAACAGTAAAATAAACGGATCCTTTCTCTAAGTTGCATCCTTACAGCTAATCTCCGATACCCAAAATGAGTTGGGTTGGATGAAAGTTGCCCTATGGTAATACATGAAAAGGTATGGAGCTTGGGTGCACTAACTTACACAGCCCTTTGGCTGCAAAAAAAAAAAAAAAGTGGTTTGGCTCCAGTTATGATAAGGAATCAAATACGGATGCCTGGGAGAACAAGGGTTTGCAAAGAGGTCTTTTCAAAGTATTATTTCCAGAATTGCCCCATTCAGCATGACCCAGAGCAAGAAATTGTGGTGCCATGACATTGTGGAACTTGAGAGATCTAGTGCAAAGAAATGGCCTTGAAGAGCTGGAGCAGCTAGAAAGAACTGGTGGATATTGAGGAGAACCCCCCCCCCCCCCCATCATTTGCAGCATGTTGATGGGAACAAGAGCAGCATCACAAAGAGTCAACACTTTTTGCAGAAGCTTAAATTAGAAACACTAACCCATTAACCACCTGGCCACTTAAAGCCAGGCAGGTATAAATCTCCCAGCAGCTGCTGGTAGCTCTTATTCACAATTGTTTGTTCTACCAGGCTTTCAATATTACTTCTGCTCATGGATTTATTTTGGATTCTTGACATCTGGAGTAGCTGAAGTTTTACATACCTATGTTGGTGGATGCTTCTACACTAAGGGCATTTCAAGTGGAAATATGCTTACACTTAGCACTTACAAATCATAGCATAGCTATTCCGCATTTTTTCTTTACAAATCTGTGGTAGAAAGGGATATGGTAGAAGTCAAAGTGAGAACTGTGAGTAAAAAATGGCATCATGTGACATACACCCACTGTTAATATTCAGTGAAATAGGCAGGACAATGGTATGAAAAAGGCTCACTTGAAACCTTGCTAGGGGCCCTTTCACACAGTCATATAACCCAGAATATCAAGATAGAAAATCTCACAATATATGCTTTGAACTGGGTTATCTGAGTCCACACTGCCATATATTCCAGTTCAAAGCAGACAATATGGGATTTTATTCAGCTCTGTGGAAGGGGCCTGTGTTCATGGTGAAATAGCCGTGCCTTCTAACCCCCACATGCTACCAGTGAGAGTGAGCTCAATGTTCATTATCATTATTGTCATCACCATCATCTTTTTCTCCCAAGTATGCTGTGGAGGCTCTGTGTGGGGTTTTCTCATTGTTGTTCCACCTGAAAGAGACTGCAGCATTTCAAAATAAGATGCCAGGTCCCAGTAGTCCCAATCATGACTAAATAAGCCCAAACTGGGCACCTGCATCCTGTCTTGGGCCTCTGGGACTCCATGGGGGGGAGGCATACAAACTGCCAAAAATTACCCCCCCCCCAAAAAAAAAATCCCAAGGGAAGCTACAATTTATTTAAAATGAAAATTACCATGTCACGAGGAAATTCTATTCAACTTGTATTTTTTATTTTTGTCCAGAGAAAAGAGACAGAGCACTATGGTGGGGTAAATGGTCAGGAAAATAACCCCAAGGATCATCAGTCCTAGACTTTGCCCGCCTTTGATATAAAGGGCATCTTTTATATCAAAAGTGGATAAAGTGAAGCCCTGGAGATTAGCATGAGCTGGAAATATGTGCTGGAAGGAGAGATGTGAACAGAAAGCCTTTCCAGACAGTTTTAAGGAAGCATTAAGTTCTTCCTATAGTTTTGACATGGTTTTCTGCCTTTTTCCCTTCTGTACTCCTTCCATTCTTTTGAGGGGATATTTATAGTCATTTCTTTGATCTCCACCATTTTTTCCCTTAGAATTCCAATGACAGAGTGCAAAGGAATCGTATTTCACCAAAACACTAAGATTGTCTTAATGTATGAAGGAAAATAAGGCTTTTTGTTCTGCTATATCTTGGAATTAAAAAGAAACTCACAGAGGGTGCAAATAAAATATTGCAGCCAGTGCCAGACATTGTCAGAAAATATTGGAGAATAACAGAAATATTATTCAGATTTTTAAAATATCAATTACTAAAGTGACAAATGTCTCAACTTTCTGATATATCTGGAAGAGCCCTGATTACATTTACTGGAAATTTGGAGGAAGACTTTTACAAAGATAGCAAGCAAATACATCGGAAAGAAGGAAAAAGTACACCTCTTTCAGCCCTCCATAAAGTCAAGCCTGAGTTACAGAAATGCTAAAAATGTCTCTGTAGTATGCAAATTTCAAAGGAGATCTTCCATAATAGTATATTTGGGAAGGTATACGTATATGTTTTATCTTAGCACTACTTAACAGTGGAATGTAACTTTCCATAACCTTTGCATTAAGCTCTATTTCATATCAATGGGATTGATTATTTAGTTAGCAGCCAAATGGTTTTTATCTATTTTAACAATCAGAAAAATATTTTCAAGGCGATCTTTATCTATTAGAGGAGATTAGGATATGGTAGAGGGCTATCTCAACCAATGAAAAAGATCTCTATCAGTAAAAGGGCAAAATCTTACTACATTCATAAAGGTCAGACAACTGCATACCTACTAATGGAGTTAAAGCAGCAGTAGCTGACATAAGGACCAAACATTATTAAGGGAGGGGGTGGAAGGAGATCCAGTTGTAAACTGGATCCAAATCTATCCCATCTTCCCTCATCAAAAAATAGGTCTGATCCAAACCCATCAGCGCTGGAATTGGCAACATTAGTCCCTGCTTCATCCGCATCCATTGTTTAAATGGAAAATAAGTCTGAACAGGTCTCTCTGGTTGAAAAGTATGGCAAAAATATGCACATATCTCTTATGTCTAGCCTAGCAGGAATGGCAGCAGATGATGCTGTTTTACAGCCCCTCAAACCCATTTGGAACTATTCTGCCTAGTGAAAATGTTGTAAGGAGATAACTATAATGAAGTAGAAGGAGCCTGCTTTAGAATAATAGAATCCTAGAATTGGAAAAGACCACAAGGACCATCTAGTCCAACCTTTTTCTGCCATGCAGGAATGCAGAATCAAAACACTACCAACAGATGGTCATCCATTCTCTGTTTGAAAACTTCCAGAGAAGGTGACTCCACCACATTCCAAGGCAGCATATTTGACTGCTGAATAGCTCTTACTATCAAGAAGTTCTTTCTAATGTTTAGGTGGATTATTTCTTCTTTCAATTTGAATCCATTGCTCCGTGCCCTAGAATCCAGAGCAACAGAAAATAAGCTTGACCCCTCCTCAGTGTGACATCCTTTCAAATATTTAAACATGGCTACAATTTACTCTCTCAGCCTTCTTTTCTCCAAGCTAAATATACAGTTCCATAAGCCATTCCTCATAGGGCTTGGTTTCCAGACCTTTGATAATTTTGGTCATCTTTGTCTGAATATGTTGTAGCTTGTCAGTATTCCTTCTTGAATTGTGATGCCCAGAACTGGACACAGTATTCCAGGTGAGGTCTGACCAAACAGAATACAGTGGGGACTTCCCTTGATCTCGACTCTGTACTCCTATTGTTGCAGCCTAGAATCGTATTGGCTTTTTTAGTCGCTGCATCAGACTGTTTACTCACGTTCAGCTTGTGATCCCTTTCACTGTGTTCAAACCAGGTAATGAACAAGTCTGTGCAGTGGTTTCAGCACTGCACTATAATATTGGAGACCAGGATCTGAATCCCTGTTCAGCCACAGAAACCAGTTGGGTGACCTTGGCAAGTCACATGTTTCATTCTCAGAGGAAGGTGAAAGCAAACCCCCTCTGAATAAATCTTGTCAAGAAAACTCTGTCATAGGTTCATCGTATGGTCCCCATAAGTCAGGAAGAACTTAGAAACACAAAACAATATGAGGACATATCTGATTTGAGTGCTCAGCCAGGGTTGAGATCCCTGCTCAGCCTTGGAAATCCACTGGATGAGCTGGGACAAATAATCCCCCCTCTCCAAAGAAGAAAGCACTGGCAAATCTTCTCTGAATAAATCCTTCCTGAAAATACCTAAGATAGTGTCACAATACACCAGAGTCACCTTGAAGGCAGACAACAACAACAACAAGAAGAATAACAATAACAACAGCCTTTCCAATTGCTGCCATTTCAGCAGCATTTTATTACTTTAAACCCAAAGCAATCATTCAGCAAGTCTTTTGGCTTTTAAAACATGGATTGTAATGGATAATCTCACTTAAATCAACAAGCACTTAGCTCTAAACAGATAATTTTGGTGTTTTACTAAGACTGTTCTTCTACTGCATCACTGCTTGCCTTCAAATAGCTGCTCAGTGACATTTCCTCTTCCCCAGCCAGAGCAAAGATGTCAGACACTGCTGGATCGTACAGAGTGTAAGCATGATATCTTTGATACTGTGTGGAAGTTCAATTGCAATTATAGTCATAACTTTCACCAAAGGAGCAATGGATTATTAGCATTAGGGCCCACCCATCTGGAAGCAGCCAGTAACTCCAGGCACTTAAGAAAGAAATGCAACTAGTCCATACGATAGATATGGTTAGAAGTAGCCTAACAGCTCTCAGCTCGAGATAAATCATCAACCTTTTGTTATCAAGTATGTTCAGCTGTTGATAGCCAACTTATCTACTCCCCTGATGCCTAGCACAATTACAGGGTTTCCCTGCTCATCCGCTGTTGTTTTCAAACAAACCTTGCCCTGAATTGTTCTGTCCTCCTGCTGTTCATGGGAGATAAGAAAGTAGCAACAGTTTATACACATTGAAATGTCATGAAATGGGGCCTCCTTGGATTTGGACTTTGGTGGTATCACTGCACAAAGACTCCATCTCCTTTGGTCGAGTCATTGAGTAGGAGTTTATAACCTATGTCTGTTCTGACTACATGATTTTCCCAGATTCAATCCAAATACCTTTTTTTAAGTTCTTGTAATCTATAGTTTTAATTATTCACAGAAATTAAAGAGAAAAACCCTAAAGGAAATGACAATATACGTTTCTAAAAATACTGGACAACTTGGTCTGAGCAATTAAAAGAAATGCTACTGTTCAATTAACTAAATACTTGAGCATACCTGTGATGCTAAAAAGGACTTCAAATAACTTAAACTGTATGTCTGATGGTGGCATTTGCAGCACCAATCCAAGACATTTTGCTGACTGAAACAGAATAGAAAAAAAATCTAAACTGTCTTTGAGGGCCCATCTACATGGGCCACAAAATCCAAAGCTGGTCTGAAGCATTGCTACTTTGAACCATCCACAGATTCTGCCATGGTTTTTACACCATTCAACTCTTGAACAGTGACAGTGGGAACAGAGTCTTGATTCTGCTGGAATTGCAGCACTGCTTGGGGAATCCCCCTCTGCTTATTGGCCTGAGTGTGATGAGATCCCTTTTGTGGTGAAATTGTATTGACCAGTTTTACCCTGTTTTAAATGGCAAGAAGACCCAGTGAATCATGTGGACACCCGGGATTGACTTCATGTCCACGTTGGGGTTGTGACTACTGTAGATAGGCCTGAGAGTAAAACTGCAACAAAAAAAAGTTAATCATTAATAATGTGCTGATCTCCCGTGCCACCACAAAAGATGCCTATGGCAGTTACTTCCTTTTGCCGAGTTCCTACCTCATTCCATAGTTGAAAACTGGAACACATGTGGTCAAGTAACCTCCAAGTGTGGTCAAATGGCAAAAGTTATTAATAAGGAAGAACACATACATTTGGGAAGGCTGCAGCAGACTGTCTGTGCCTCGGCCTACTGTGAAAGGAAATATAGTCTCCATTAATTGAATGCAAACAACTTTTGTAATTTGGTGGAAGAAAATGAAATTAGGACATTTTAAAAGCTACTGAAAAAGTAAGATATCAAAGAACTAGGACTGTTCCTGCCAAACTGGGACAACTAGAAGATATTCCTGTGACTTAGGTTCATAGGAAGTCAATCTGACAGCCAGGTAGAAAACAACTATTAAGCTTTGCTTTGAGTGCCAGGCGACAAAGGATAGCATCATGATAGGATAAAAATGTAAGTTTGTTACATGAGCTGTCAGCACATCTGAATCTAGTGGATCTAGTTACCTTCGTCGTAGTGTACACAATTAGCAAAATGTATCCATAAACAATTTTGTCCGGTGCCTAATTGCATCTCAGTTGGTGTGGTACAACTTTGTTTCAGGTAGTCTATAAAATATCAAGCAGCATGTAAAATTGGAGTCTGTAAATGTGGCCACTTCATGGATTGCATTATAAAACACAAGGAGGTAAATGTATCCAACCAAAGTCAGAAACTCAAAGAACAGTTAAGGAGTAAGAAAGCAAGGAAATGACAACTTAATGGCAAAAGCCATGTCTTCAAACAGCTAGGCACCATGGTGTGACCTTTATTTACTTTTTATAATGCCCCCCAGTGTGCCTAAGTGTTGGTCGACATATGTCATGTTTCATCCTCGAGGGCCTAAGTGTGAATTTCCTGTTATTTTTTCCCCAAGTTTAAAAATTGTTTCAATGCAGTGTTTGTTGGAGGGACTTCATGCATTTTATATACTGTCAGTGACCAGCCAGGAGAAATCACAGCCGCAGAGAAAAATAATGAGGAAATGTACACACAGGGAGAAGGAAAGAAAAGCTTTGGAGCAGAACTTTCAGCTTGTGTACACCATGTCAGATTGTTCACAAGGGTGCTGCTATTTGTGTTTTGGTGTCTAGATACACCAGATCTACAAACATTGTGGAGTTCCCTGTGTTTGCTGCTGTTCTTGTCCACTGTTCTTTGCAGTACCCCTCTCTGCTGTGTGAAATGCAGTTTTGGAGACCCTGCTGCCATTTGCCACCAGGTTAGAGGAAAAGCTTGCCAGGAGCTGGAAAACTGAGAAAACTGATGGGAGAACTGAAGGAGAAACACACATTGAATTTCATTCCAAGCTTCAGGATTCACTCAAGGGCAGGGTGGTATTGCTGACCACCCAAGTACATCACTCCTTGAAACGTTTCCAGGTCTGCCTAGTAACATAGAACATATAACAATCTCTAACACAGGCTTTAGAGCATAATTTCTTAACTTCCTTCAAAAGGATAAATAGCACACAAAAAAACTACCTAGAAGGATATCCAGTATACTCAGGCTATCTCTGTGCTACACAAGTTCAGCAGCTTTAAGTGTTATGACTCCATCTTACAGAATCCTGGGAAGTGTAATTTGATAAAGTCCATATACTATAATTCTGAGTTTAGTGACCGTCTACAGAGATTTTTCTGTACAGAAAACCACAATCCCTAGAATTCTATTAGAAGGAGCCATAGCCGGTGATATGATAGGAAAGTGATTGTGACTGTGTAGTACAAGTAAACTCCAGCAATATCACAAATAAACACTTGTCTTATGTGAATGTCTTATTGTTTGTTTGAGTTTTGAATGGGGACCCTCTTTTTCATGCTGGGATGTGCTCACTTGTACCTTATCCTGAATACGTAATTAGCAGCAAACCCAGTCTTCAAACTGAAAACCAGCTCCTTTCTGTTGAGGCCCCCCTTGTGTGATAGTGACCTACCTGTAGATGCTTACAGATACCTTTTTTAAAAAATTCCCACAACCACTTTGCATCCTTCATGAAAAGCAGAAAGGAGGTTCAGATACTTCCCATGTTTTATTTATTTATTACCTCCTAGCCCACAAGGGTAATTTCCCACTACTTTTTCTGTTGTTTCCCCCCCCCCACACACACACAAAATATATTAAAGAAAATGCATCATTTCAAATGTTCTTTTCTCCTAAGCTGATTAATATGATTGTTAACTAATTAAAATCTTTTAATGCCTCTTATTTTTACTGTTATATTTATGACAAGGTGCTCACTGTTCTGAGATGCTTTGTGGTGAAGAATGGCTTAGAAACTATATAAGCTAAAATAAAAAGTTAACTAAGTTGATTCCAGGTATAGACTTGCTTATAATGGGACAAATTAATCAAGTCTACACTGAGTGGCATTGCTTTCAACTGGTCTTCTCAAAATAAAAAATATGTGGATCTAACATCTTATTTTGCTACACAGTAATCAGCAACAGTTTCCTGTACTGGATTAACGGCAGGAACAACAAAGGTAGTAGGCCACTGAAACTAGCCACCTAAAAGCCATATTGAATTCACCAAGACTCACTTCTCAATGTATATGAATAGGATTCCATTGTCAGCCGCTCCCTGCAGGAGAAGACATGTTGGTGAAGATTCTAGGAAGATATTCCAATCTTCCATAGCATACAACTAATAACTATTCCTTGTTTTGATTTCCCCCTTCCTCGTTTTTCAGATCAAGCTCTCTTGAGCCATTTTGTTAAACCCTTGAAAACACCTGTTATTTATTCTGTACAAGAGAAGCTACTGGACTAACTTGTATCCAGTGCTGTAACTCTTTTATGTCTAATGGGTTGAAAAAGTGGGTTGTAGAACTCCATGCATACACATCTGGTATCTCTTGGTTGTGAATGTTACTCCAGATGGTGATCAAGAAGGTGGTTTTATAACCCACTTTAAGATGACTGTCTGCTGACAAGATATGTGTTTTCTTCCCTCGAGAGCAGGCTGCTCAGATGGATAAGTGCGAGTGGTTGAAATTTGGTTGTTAACTCTGAATAATAATAACGCTTTGCATATCCACAGCATCCTTTATTCAAGGATCTCAAAGCACCTTTTTAAAGACCATGTGTTAATTGGATCTTGTCATAACTTGCCGAAAGCAGGCAGTTAATGTCATAATCTTCAGTATAGCTGGTCTAGAATCTTACAACGGTGTAGCTGATATGACTGCCTACAGTCAAAAGCAGATAATGTTGTCATACTGAAGCTAGCCCAAAAAACTTTTCTGTCTACCTGGTTTCTCACCCACATCACACAGAGATATTTCTGATTTGGATTGCAATTGTGAGGAACTATTGATCAGGTTAGCATTAATCCTCATGTATCCAGTTGTGTCTATTTTACCTAAGCTTATATATTCCAAGTGCATTACCACACCATGCTGTTATAGTGATGCATTACTATGTTTAAACCTTTCTTATTTTATTTTATTGGTTTGTTGTTGTATCATTATAACACTATAGCACATCCTACTGTCACACCATTTTGGCATTGTAGCACTACTGCAGCTACATTTAAAAAAACACCCAGATGAACCAATCACGATGCAAGGGGCATAGTACAGGAGTCAGTAATGACACCTTTAATAAGGACAAAAATACATGCAAATGACATCTTAGAGTGCATATGTGACAAGAGTGTGACAAAGGGTTTCAGCAATCAGGACTGGCTGGAGTGAATTTCAAATGAAATATAGAATGGTGTGATAAAGCTCCAAGCAAGGAGAAAACAGCCAAGACAATAACTTGTGACTTTAATTAATGGCAAATGGTAGAAGAAGATGAGAAAGTAACATCACCTCAATGCCTGAGATGAGGTTGTTCATGTCATTAATTATATATTATCCATCAAGCAGCACAGAACTACATTAAGTGGGAAAAAACTCCAATTCTTTTTATTATTTATTTTTATACCCTTTGTCCTCTCCCCTGTCCTGCCCTCCCTTTCCTATAAGTGATTTGCACTGAGGCACTACCTTACTAGTATGGTAACCACAAATAAGAAAAACTGGGTGTTGGGAAGAGAGTTCGGTGTTGTTGTTTTGCTCATAACCTAATGAGTATATGAGAAAGAAAGAGTGTGCATTCATAGTTTCTTTCCCAAGCTCAGAATAAAGCTCTCAATTATACAAATGTTACACTGAGAAGAATAGTAGTCATGTTTTCCTAATCCCCTGGAGAGGGTGAAGAAATGGCGAGGGAGACAAAGAATGAAGTGTGGGTGGGCAATGCCGCCTGTTCATTTCCTCTGCTTAGCTCCTGATTGTCACTCCAGTGCCTCTGAGCTGCCCATAAGCTTCTAGGAACGCCAAGGTGCATTGGCTTAATTATGTAGCCTGCTATTTGCTAAGGTCTGAACTGCATCCCACAAAGAAATGTCCCTTTAACCTGAGCCAGATTGGATTATTATACCAATTTATTGACATGTTTCCTCCTTTTAGCAATATATCCCTTGCTTCAGAAGCACAAGCACAGACATTGGAAGCATTCTAGCATTATGACACAATTTATATTATAAAAAGCAATATTATGTGTAACATTTTTTAAAACAAAAAGATCCAGACAACAACAACAACAGTAGTAGCAGCAGCAAAATCCCTTGAATTTAAAATAATGGATACCTGTAAGTAGGAACTCACTTGAGAGATTTTGCTCAAGTAACATATAACTATCAGTGGATTACCTCAAGGGAATTACTGCTGTATCTGGCAGAAGCTGTTTGCAGTGGAATAAACAGACAAGTGCTCCATATATCATCTTAAGTAAGACAAATAAAGTTGTGTTTCCGCCTTACAACGATGTCATTGTCAGTTATATAAGAATAATTCTGTATGACTTTTTATGAATCTTTCCCCTGTGCAGAACTACAATGGCCTAATTTTCTACCCTGCATATTATAAATAATTGTCCTTCTTCAGCAGTCTAATGCCAAACTGAAACTACTCTCCTGCTGATAGAGAGGTTTGGTTTGTACACATTGCTGAGGGTGAGTTATCCACCTTCAGCAAAAATGGTGACCCATCTTTTGCCTCCTTTATACTGTTTCTTCAGGTCCCTAAAGGGACAGTGGAAATGGAATGGAAAACTTCTTATAGGTTTTCTGTGGTTTTCCTGGCACATTAAGACTCATTCCCAGTGCTCCCCAGTGTACTAAAAATTATAAAGTGGCAAACGAAGGGGTGGGGAAGGGGTGTTTATAAACACAAAACATTGACCAAGTACAACCTGAAACTCACACTAAGGGCTTTATCATACCTTTCTGTTGTCTTACAGCAATTGCATTGTTGAAACACATGCAAACACAACAGCAATATACTGGTTTGAGATATATATCACAGTCACACCTGTTTGCAATCACACTATTGTGTCCCCATTCTTTGCTTCTCCTCTCCTCTCCCAATCCTTTCTTGTCTTGTCTTGATTTGTATCTTTGCTCTTGCCCTCCTTTCTGTAGGTTTTGTAGGATCTCTCCATTCTTCCCCCTGCCCCAGTCAGGTTTCTTTAAAAAAAAAGCCACCAAAGAATCAGATGCAAGTGCATCACTGTCTTTTTTCCAGCTTGAATACCCCTCACTCTGCTGGAGGGGACAACTCTGATGGTGACCAGAGGAGGGAAAGGATGCAAAGGAACTGGCCCAAAAGGAAGGTGTGTTGGATTAAGGGTGTTTCATAGAATCATGGAGTTGAAAGAGACCTTGTGGACCATCCAGTCCAACCCCCTGCCAAGAAGCAAGAAAATCACATACAAAGCACTCCCACAGAAGGCTATCCAGCCTCTGTTTAAAAGCCTCCAAGGAAGGAGCTTCCACCACAGTCTGAGGCAGAGAGTTTCACTGCTGAACAAGGCTTCCCTGAAGCAAGAGAGCAAAGGTGGCTTCTTGCTTCCTCAATTTCTGTGGGAACCCAACTTTCCTGAAGAAGGGGGAAATGAAACCAGAACTGACCATGCTAAGACTCCTCCTAAATTTCCTGGGACTCACTCTTCCACACATAAAACCAACCTTGGTCTGTTTAGGAATAGTGAGGAGGAAGCAGGTGGGAGCAGAATCATACCCACTCACTCATGCAGCTGTATTGGGATCCAATAATGGTTTTTCTCCACACATTGAAACCTGTGCTCCAACAACAATTTAAATGCAAAGAAGCAATGGGAAAGATTCAATATCATGTGATAAGTACTGGCTACAGACACTACTGTCCTGCTGTGATTGCAGTTTACAATTCTTGTGTGATAAAGTTCTAAAAAGAATGACATGGCAAACTGAAATTTATGGTTTTGTATTATACAAAGCACTCTATATATTCTGTCAATACATTTCTGAGGCAAACTTCTGAAAATCCTGTGGAGTACATAAACAAATTATGCCTCCATGTGCTCACTTCTCATACTTACTGTTATGTATTCTGTGAATGGGACTCCCAAAATTAAATGCCAGGTTTTTCTATCTTCCCTTGTCAAGCTTTATAAAGAGAAACCCATCTGGAGATTTGCATTTACTAATTTAGGTTGTTTTGATTATTTTAAAAAACAAAACCATACAAATACATTGACTGTGATCATTCAGTGAAGTTTGTATTGATTAAAAGTATAATTTCACCCAACAACACCCAAAACCACAGTTTCAACAAACTATAATGGAAACAAACTTGCCAGAAATTAAAAAAAATATCTGCACAAAGCAATATCCACCTCACAAGGGAAACGTCAGCACACATTGAAAGATCTTCTTTGGCCAATGGGAAAAAAACAAGGAAGCTATTCCAAAGTTGGATTCAGCTACATATGGTGGGGAGGGGAGGGAGAAACCAGAAACAGTGTGTTAAAGCACCATCAAGAAGAAAAGCAATAAGAACATGAGAGTACTAGTGTAACATCCTAAAACATTATTCTAGGGCAGTTTAGAGTAGAGTTCAAGAAGTTGGGAAACTCATGAATATGTTTCTTGCTAGTGATTTCCATTATTTTAGCTAGTTGACTATAAGATTATATAAATTAAGGGAAATAGTGGAAAACTACAGGAGGTTATCCTGAGCCTCACAACAACCTATTTTCAATCTGTACATTTTGCTTTTCTGAGTACGTTAGATCAGGCAGTGGTAAAGCCATAGAAAAGCCTCAGTTCATCAACTCCAATCAGCATTAGTTCTATGGGTCTTACTAGGGGTTCCTCACAAACACCATTTCCAGTTTATAACGTAAAACACAAAGCATTAATGCAATGGCAAACATGATAGATACATAAAATATATCTCATCATGGAAACGTGTTTCTATATATGGATATACTTTCACACACTTCTCTCTCTTTCTATGATACTTCTCTGATTTGAATATGCATGTATCAACATACACGCTCACCACACACATGGGATTAAGCATGCCTTCAATTACATTTATTGTGCACCTTTATCTGATTCCCCTGCACCCTACTAATTAATCTTTTTTTGGCAAGGACTACTTATTATACTCATTATAACTCTTCTGAGAAGTTCAAAAGCCTTCAATGTTTTTAAAAAATAATGCTCTGAGAATACTTTTTCTTTTCTGTTTTTCCCCCCATTTCTCAGTTTATGTCTCCAGTGAACAGTGCTGGGCAAAGTCCCACTGTAGACCACTGCCCCATGGTTCCTGCCAGAAAGTATTCATCAGCTTCTCTCACACAAAATATATTAACTTAGCCTACTGGTATGTCAAATATGGAAGCCCTAATCCCTAAAGTCTCCCCGCAGAATCCTATGGGGTGTGTCATGTTCTTTTTATACTTCCTGCACTGCATCTCCGCCCTCTTCGTCCAGGAGTGATAAAATATCTGTCAAGCAAGGAATTTCTGAATTAATCTTTGTGGAATCACATGAGACCTAAAATGATCCCATCATTATCCGACCTGTGTTTTATCTAACCACTAGTAGATTTTTATTTTCTTTAGGCTCACACCATGATATTTCCCTTCTCTTCCTTCTTGATGAACCCTGCTGTGTCCTCTCCCATCAACTCAAATGCCTCAGTCCTTCAGAGCAGATTTGAGTTATACAGAGAGCTGGAAGTCTTTTTTCCTACAATAGGGATATGAGGATAACCTTTCCTCCCTGACAAGTTTTGCCACTGTTGTTACAGTACTAAACTGGGATTCTTTTGTAGCTCATCAAGAAGCACTGGAGTCTTTCAATGTTTTCCTCTTACCCCACGGGACCAGTTGGATGAGTTTTATTTCTAGTTGTTCACTGGGGTGATCAAATTTCCTGATTATCCATAAGCAAATTGATCATGCTGTATGCTACAAGCACCAGTTTGGGCTGCATATTTTTCACCGCAAAGCTGCCGTTATTTTGTGCAAACGCAGCAACCCTCTGTTTTACTGCTCTCCAATGGAAGCACTGAAAGTGTCAGTTCACGAGAGAGGAAAGGTATCAATTTATATTTTGAGATAAGATCACTTTTAATTATATTTGCTTACCTGGAAAAAAAAATCCTTCGGGCAAGCCTATGTAAAGATAATTTGTAAATATACATGGTCAGTTCTTGTTTCAGTTCGTCTAAAGGCATCGTCAAGTGTGGTATGAAACAAGATTGAAATTAAAATTAATCTCCTGTATCTCCATAAAGAAAAAAGGCCAATATACATTTAAGTTTTGTTCTCTGAAACTTAGAAAAATTAGGTTAAGAATTCAATATTTCTTCACATTGGACATAACTTCATAAAAGAAACAAATAGAAAATATACCCTTGGGATTGGCAAAAGATAAGTATAAGTAAGGTAAAATTTCTCACCATGGACACATTCATAATTTACCTGGAATTTACCATAGGGTGCTTAATATCACAACACCTTTCCCCCCGCCCTTAACATCCACACTCTGAAGCCTGTTAAACTTGAACTCCCTCGTGGAGAGAGGAAATGGGCCAATTACGCAATTGTCCCAATTATCACCATCTCCAAGGAATAGATGCTATGGGTAGGTAGTCACTTTTATGTCACGGTCTGTAAAAACAAGCATCACAAAAAGCAGTAAAATACATTTTTATTAACTAGTTGTAGCAAGGACAGAAGAAAAGGGGCACGAAGGAAAGCAACCTTTACCTTCAGGTGACTCTTGGTTTGTCCTGGTTAACTACATTTCCACTAAATAAATGTTGGTCTGAATCATTTTCTATATTTGTTTATTCAGTTAAAATTTGTTTACTCGGTAACATATTACTGTTACTACTAATCCTTCTATTTAACATTTGTTTGATGTGCTGGCTCCTTTACATATCAGAGAAGTGACACCGATACTGTTGCTTGGGAAGAAGTGCTGAGAAACTCTAAAACATTTGAAGCATTAACTTTTATCAGATGAACTCATAATCACAGCATGCAATTCCCCATTCCTTTATTCTTCCTGACCACGAGTGCTTTCTTTTTAAAAAGTTATGAAGAACATAGAACATATATCTATGCTTTCTTTTCGGTAAATGTAAAGCTATGTCCAGTTCTGGGACCCACAGTTTAAGAAGGTTACTGTAGAGCTATAATGTGTCTAAAAGAGAGAAATTAAAAGGGTAAATTCTCAGGAAACCAAGCCTTATGAAGGATAGTTGGGGATCCCGGGTATGCTTAGTCTGAAAAAAATAAAATAAAGGAAAGGTAATACAACAGCTCTCTTCAAATATCTTAGTAAAGGTAAAGGTTTCCCCTGACGTTAAGTCCAGTCATGTCTGACTCTGGGGGTTGGTGCTCATCTCCATTTCTAAGCCAAAGAGCCGGCATTGTCCGTAGACACCTCCAAGGTCATGTGGCCGGTATGACTGCATGGAGCGTTGGTACCTTCCCGCCAGAACTGTACCTATTGATCTACTCACATTGGCATGTTTTCGAACTGCTAGGTTGGCAGAACCTGGAGCAACAGCGGGCGCTCACTCCGCTCCCGTGATTTGAACCTGGGACCTTTCGGTCTGCAAGTTCAGCAGCTCAGTGCTTTAACACACTTCCCCTCCGAGAGCTCCATTCAAATATCTTAAGAAATGTCAAATGTAAGATGAAGCAAGCCTTTTTTTTTCTTTGCTGGTCCAGAAATTAGAGTCAATGGATTTTTTTCAAGTGAAAAATGTGACTAAATAATATTAGGGCGAATATTAAGTAAGAGCTAAGGTGCCTGAGACAAACAACTCAGAAAGTGGTGGATAATCCTTTGTTAACGGTATCATGCAGCTACTTTATGCTGCTATATGCTGTCACTGCTGGCCCTTGCACCTTATTTCTGACTTAACAATTAAAAGACTATCTGTGTGCATTTCTGCACTGTGTGTTTAAAAAATAGTTAGAATTCAGGTTTTACCTGTGTTGGTTCTGCATACACCACCAATAACTGTTTGCTTTTTTTTCCAGAGCGGAGGTGTGAATAGACCACCCAGGGAGAGTGCCTTTCTTTTACTCCTACCCCTGTGAATTGGCTTCTTCTCCAGTCACCTCCACTAGCATTTCCTCAGTTAGCCCCACCTGTGTTGTAACTCCTTGACATTATGGGAGCTAAAATTAACCAAATCCCTTGTTAGCTGTTTGGGTTCAGTAATAATAAAAAAAGCAACTCCTAGCTAAAATAGGCTTTCACTCCCAAATCCATATATGCAGAACTAAAGTTGGAATTAGGCTCCCGCAGTAAAGGTTGCACATGCACTTTCTGTTATTGTTTTTATTTCATCCAGGGAGCAAGACCATGAATCCAGCAACTGAGTTTCTGAGGGCAACACATCATTCATTAACCAGTATCTCTTATTTCATGCATTTATTTGACAGTAACAAAACACTCATTAGAATAGATGGGATGTATGTGGAAATAAGGCCAAAACTCATCACATTAGCATCAATCCACTTTAAATCTGGTTTCTATCTCCTGCAGAATTCTGGGGTTTGTAGTTTAGTGAGGCCCAGGACCTTTCTGGCTTAGCAGTTTAATGGCCCCTCCCTAAACTACAAGTCCCAGAATTCTGCAGAACACAGAAACTGGATTTAAAGTGTATTCATGCTCTAGTGCAGTGGTTCTCAGCCTGTGGGTCCCCAGGTGTTTTGTCCTACAACTCCCAGAAATCCCAGTCAGTTTACCAGCTGTTAGGATTTCTGGGAGTTGAAGGCCAAAACATCTGGGGACCCACAGGTTGAGAACCACTACTCTAGTGCGATGAGGTGGGTAAATATCAATCTTAGACCAGCACAAGATTGTCAATATTTGATGAATCCACTTAATCAAAGACAATCCAGTATGCTGTAAATGTTTTTGACTACAATTTCCATTAGCCTACCATTGCTATAAATGGTACTCCTCTGTTGCGTCAACTCCATGATATATTACTCACACCAATCTCTGCCCTGTTCACACATGTTGGCAACCAGATAGCCAAGGAGAGCTCACAGTGTGTTCACCCACAGTAGGAAATAATGGATGGCTATAGTCACAATGGCACGGGATGATATTCCAGTAACAAGCATCTTCCCATTTTCTAACTTGTTTAGAAGAAGAGTTTGTTTGGAGAGTCATAGACAATCCTCCCAGAAGAAAGTTTTAAGTCTCACACATGAAATGAATTGATGAACTAGATTATTTACTTTTTAGGGTGCTGAAGGAAGTTTTGGTCTGAAATATTTGGCAAATCCTGAAGAACAGAACTATGAAATTGGAGGTGGGGAAATATTGTCTTCATCGTGACAGGGGACAACAAGGAACCAGGCAACTTGCTACTTCTTCACATGTGGCATTTTGTCCATTTTTGCCGCTTTGCTTTGCAGCAAGGATGGGATCTGCCATGAACCATCACACAACATACAGTACGCCCCACCCACTTTCCTCCCAAAGTTGGGGGGAAGTGCCAAAAGGAGCTACCCACACTTTCCTCCCCATTTCCTTGTGTGATGGAAGAAAGGGCAATGAGTTGTCCTGTCCCCTCCATGTGATGAAGGGAGGCAGGAGGGTGCGTAGGGCAACACAATCCCCCCCCCCCCCCCCGGCATGCCTTCCCTTTCATTGGTGATTGCCATGTGAAGAGGTCCAAATGAATGACTGAAAAGACAAATGCAATTCTAGGCATTTGTCAACAGAAGTGTACTGTCCAAGTGATGAGAAATGACGGCACCACCCTGCTCTTATTGTACCTCATTTGGTGTTCAGTGTCCAATTCTTGACACAGCAGTTTAGGAAACTGAAATGCGTCCAGAAGAGAAAGAGAGACACGTAATAGATCTCCTGCAGCCACAGTTGTTGGACTATAACCTTTAAAATCCTTCCATCTCTAATGTAAGAAGCTTCTGGTCACTTTCTCTAAGGACCTCATCACAAAGGCCCATGGATTTGCCCATGCATCAAGGTGAATGCACAACCACCACATTGCACGTCACTGCCCGCTTCTTCCCATTGCTGGTAAGGCAACATGGGAAGGCTCCCATGTTACCACAGTGGTAGCATATACCACTTGCTCTCCCTTTTCTGGATGAAGCCCGACTGGAAGTACATGTGTGTCATATAATGGGCTTTGTCCTGAAAGGGGAGAACAAGCGGCGTGGGACGGGCCAAATAGTCCATCTAATGAGGTTGTAATTGATTTTCTCTAGACATTTGTCTTCAACACTTACCATGTTTAGTTGTTGCTCAGGAACACAATCCCTGCCAGGTTTGAATGGCATCTGGGTTGAACTCTACACTTCTGAAGCCTGCTCTCCCAGATCCCATAACCACAAGGTCTAAAGCCAGGCTAGTACTCACTCATTACAGGGAGCAAATTGCAAGCAGTGGAAACAGACTGAAGACAGCTAGTTATCCATGATGTGGAACATTAGGATTAGAAACACGTAAACCAGAACTCAAAAACTCGAATTAGTATGGCAAAATAACACAGTCTTGACATATAAGAAGTCTCAATTCAGAGTACTGGAGATGGTGTACCAATTATAGTGAAAAGCTGAGTTTCACCCTACCTAGAAATTAAAAGTGCAGAAAAAATAACCTCTTATTGAATTGCTGACCATCTGGAAAGAGCAATCAGAGATAATGAGTACTATATCACCATGAGTTTGTTTAAGAAATATCTGTAGAGACTAGTTGAGCAACACTCTACTGTATGCTTTATACTGTTAAGGGAAGGGAGACACAAGAAGAGAACAAAGATATAACAAGGGAAGTCTGAAACTGGAAGGAAACTGGAGACCAGGAAAGGTATAGAGGACGGTGTCTTTCTAATGAACAGGAAAGCACAATGATAAAGGGTGACCTGATAATGGTTGTAAAGTTTAGGAGGCACCGTATTAGGGAAGTGATGCTGTCCTGCCAAGCTTTTTATTCAACACACTCCTTGTAGCCCTAGGGCATGTCACACACTTGTGAGAACTTTACTGAGTGTTGATGCAATATTGTGTCAGTAACTGAATGATTTGTTTTTCCTCCGGACATTGATTGAAGAAATTCTTATTACATTTTATAGCTTGCTTGGCCTTACTACAAGAGTCAAGACATAAATTGGACCATAAATTGGCTTGTGTCGGAATCTACATTGAAATGACACCAAATACATGTCATCCTACTTCTGTTTCAGGGAGCAACAGGAATCTGCCACTGCTTGTCATCTTGATCAAATACAAGTCTCCTCACGGCTTCACCATGTGCCACTCCTTTGAGCAGCATGTATGGCTCAGTATAAACAATCACTTTTTGACAGTCAGTATAATACCATTGGTAGGTCACTGGTGTCATTAATTCCTGCCAGAAATGCTTACATCGCAAAACACCACTGCAGTAATTAGCACCTGGAGTAACTACTAGTAACTTAACCAAATGTTACTGTTTAGCTGTTGTTTTCTTCAATTTATGGACTGAAAGTATTAGGGATGTAACTCATCCTTGTCCATGAAATTCATGGTGCTGCCAAAAGTCAAAAGAAAACTTAAAGGCACACACAGACTGATACACATGCAAGATTACAATTAGTAATGCAATACAGTGATATAACTTGACTGAATGTTATCATTATAAAGCATATAACTTGTGCAGATATGTAATAGAAGAAAACATCATAGCTCACAGTAGTTTTAAAATGATAACCGCTGCTATTTGGTTACATATTCACTTTTGAAAAGAATTAATAATCACCATGGCCCCTGTGGTGTATAATCAGTCTTAAAATTCCTGTCAAAAGTGGTCAAAGGGCCCATGATACATGAGAACATTTTTATGACCTTACTTATTTGAGGGGTTGAGGGAATAGCATTGGTGATAAAAATGCACACCAAAGGAACAAAGGCAAAATCTAGAACTTGATGGCAATTTTCATCTTGCTCACACTGTAATTTCCTGCCGGGAGAAAGCAATATACCAATATAGATTCTGAATACAAAATAAGACGATTTTAAATCCACCATGGTTTCTTCATTAGATGGTTTTGTCTGGGTTACAAAGAGTCCAGTTTTCCATCTGATGTATGTTTTATAGAAATGGCTCAGAATGTAGCCACATTGCAAGTATAGCAGCTTGACCATAGTTTTATGCTAATTGCTCCATCCTATGGAATCCTGGATTAGTTTGGTGAAGTCCTTAGAATTCCTAGCTATAGAATACTAAAACTGTACTTCAGAAAAGTGGATCTGAGCTTTTAGCAGATAATTATGAACATCCCAACTTACAAAGTCCATGTTTCCATAGGATGGAGCTAGAACAGTTATAGTGGTATTTAAGTGTTATGTTTTTGCATATGGACATACACAAGTCAGAACTAAGATCTTTCACATTTTAAAAGCGATATGGTGAATATCTTGTAAATCTAAAGTAGAGTTACTGCCATATACGTCAAGTGTTTATATGCCCAACAAGATTTTTTAAAACCCCAAATACCCCAGTCTAATGTATTTGGTCATGTATATGACTCTATGGCAGAAGGCTACAGGGACATGTCATGGGGACAGAATTGCAGTGTGCTGCAGCAGGCAAATAAATTGCACCTCTGGATTAAATTGATTTGCTTCATGTTATTGCAAAGTTAATAGTCTCTGCTGTGAGTGCAGCAGGTATATGCATATAAATAAAAATTGACATAGAAAAATATACAGATACTATAGAGAAATGAAGAGAGCATACAGAACTAAGATATATTTTCCCCACAAGGAAAGTAGGAGTTGATCATTCGCAAGTGCCAAACTTGTTTGACATGGAGAGTTTTCCCTGGAATGAGATAAACTACCATCTTAATTCCATCCTCTCTTTGTCTATAAAACAACCCGTTCGATTTTATATATTACTATTTATAAAATTACTGTATAGCACTATCTTTAAACCACAAAACTAAAATAAAAGTAATCAGCTTGGTAATATAACAGGGAAGGGAAGAAGGAATTACAACTTTGCAGCTTTTGCTGATACTCTTGTCTTACCAATCAGCTGAGTCTATAACTGTGTTCAATATTATTTGGAAACAATCTCTGTTGGTTTCAATAAACTTACAGCCAAACTAGAGGTGATATTAAATCTAGATATTTAATATGCAGTTTTTAAAAATACATGTGGAATTGGTATGCATGAAAACCGAGGAAGGGGGCAATAATACTTGGTTTTGCAGCAGTCATTGAAAGAGCATTTAACCTCTTGTGGTCCTGAGGCAGAAAAAATCATATTTGGAACAAAGCAAGTGATGCTTTGGGGAAGGAACATCTTACTGTTCACAATAGGTGAGTTTTCTCCCAAGGTAAATACTTGCTTTAAATGAAGGACTTCCTCCATCAGAGAGGAAATGGCTTTCTGTGCTATTCAAATCAACTTATGGCTGGTGCCTTCACAACTGCTGTTCTCTTCATTTTCAAAAACATGCTTGTTAAATACAAAAATGTATTTAAGATAAGAAATAATTTACTTATTTCCACTTAGGATTGCATCTGTAGCTAGAAAGTGGTGAGTTATTAGAGGTGGACATATTTTCTTGAGATTCTTGTGATTTTATTTATGATCTTTGAATCCCTACACAGCTTAGGTCCAGGCTATTTGGCTGACTGAATCCCTTTGTACAAACCTGCCCAGGCCCTGAGATCTTCAGGAGAGGACCATCTCTCGGTCCCACCTCCACCTGAAGCTCGGTTGGTGGGGACAAGAGAGAGGGTCTTCCTTCTGCGTGGCCGCCCCTTAACTCTGGAACTCCCCACCCAGCGAAACTAGAATGGCTCCCTTCCTGCTTTCTTTCCAGCAGCAGGCTAAAGCATTTTTATTCAGGCAGGCTTTGAAAAATGACAATGTTTAAGATTGAGTCAGGGGCTGCTGTGGTTTTATATATTTTTATGGATTTAATCTGAATTGTTTTTAATACTAATTATGTTTAATACTGTTTTAATATTACACATTTGTATTTTTTAAATTGTATTGTAGTGCTTTTGATGTTAGCCGCTTTGAGTCTCCTTATAGAGCGAGAAAGCAGAAGATAAATAAACATAATAAACATAATAATAATAATAATAATAATAATAATAATAATAATAATAAATACAAATATGGTTATCTTCTGAACACAGAGGTGCCGGACCACTCTAACAATTATCATGTCAGACTACACAGAGAAGCCATTGAAATCCACAAGCATGTGGACAATTTCAACAGAAAGGAGGAAACCATGAAAACGAATCAAATCTGTCTACCAGCATTAAAACAAACCCGAAAATCAAAACAGTAAATAAGGAACAACACTCTAAAAACAGAGGAATTCCAGACATGAATCAATCAGGGGCAGCTAACGACTCTGAACAAAGGATTCCCCCAGACAGGAAGAATCCAGGAGATGAAGCTTGCTAGACTATTCAATGCTAATTGAGGTGATTAATTACAACATTCACAGTGGCCTCCAACTGACAAGAGTTCTTTCTCCCACCCTGGACCTTCCACAGATATACAAACCTTCATTTCTTAGTTTTCCCATATACCTCACAACCTCTGAGGATGGCTGTCATAGTTGTGGGTGAAACGTCAGGAGAGAATAATTCTGGAACACAGCCATACCGCCCGGAAAACACACAACAACCCAAGGATTGGTCTCTTTACTTTTGCTAAAAGCTGATCACACACAGCATTTTGGAATGTACACCCAGTACCACCCACTACTTCCTCCAAATCATTATCTTACCCCATTTGGCACCCATGCATGCACAGATCCCACTACCCCAAAATAAAAATGAAAGAAGTTTCAGGATAAATCAGAGTTAACAGATTGCTGGCAAATGAACATCAGCAGTTCATCTGTTCAGTCTCTCCCAATGCTCTGCCAGCAGTGTGTTAAATCTGAAGACATTTTGAAGAAAGCAAGAATGAGGCCAAGGGTTAATGAAATAAATATTTTTAAATTGTAAGCCTCTTTTTCTAGGTGTATGTTAGAAAGAATGAGAAATGGAAAGAGGGAGACTCTGGAATGGGGCTGGAAAATAAGGTATCAGGCAGGGTACAAAGTTTTGCTTTCTCTACCAAGCCCCAGCTGGAGAAAGGGGGTTAGTCAAGGAATACTCAGAAGTACTCTCCCATGTCCTGTCTCTGAAATATAGCCTACAGTCCCCCTTTGCATTCCTTTATAGCTTGCCCCCCTCACCAGCAAGTACTAACCAGATCTGACTAATTCCTTTCTCAAATCAGATGAGAGCTGGTGCTTTCAAGATATGTAGGTCTGTTGTTTTACTATTGCTTCGATTGCAAATTTGAGCAATGTGTAGAATGTGGATGAACAAACATCATACACATGGAATATGGTAACATATAGTGCTGTTATTTCTTGCTGGAAGAGCACTAGATGTCAACTTTTGCTGTCGTGTTGTTATATGCCTTCAGGTAAACTCTAGTTTATGGCAATCTTGTCCTAGAGTTTTATGTGGCAAGATTTCCTCAGAAGAGTGACTTGCCCAAGTCTTCATGGCTGGGTGGCATTACTGGTAGACTGATAAGTTGTTTTATAAATCTATTAGAATAATCATATGATGACTGAAATGGGCCCTGGAGTCATTTGCTTAACACCAGCATTTTACTTCTGAGAGAGCTACTAAGGCTGAGACTGACAAGTCATTGTTTAAATATAATTACGTATAGTTCTAGTGCTATTAGTTATTAAAATAATTTTAAAAACATTAATTTACTAATCTGTTTCTCAAAAGTAACTACAGTAGAGTCTCACTTATCCAAGCCTCGCTTATCCAAGCCTCTGGATTATCCAAGCCATTTTTGTAGTCAATGTTTTCAATATATCGTGATATTTTGGTGCTAAATTTGTAAATACAGTAGAGTCTTGCTTATCCAACATAAACGGGCCGACAGAATGTTGGATAAGCGAATATCTTGGATAATAAGGAGGGATTAAGGAAAAGCCTATTAAACATCAAATTAGGTTATGATTTTACAAATTAAGCACCAAAACATTATGTTATACAACAAATTTTACAGAAAAAGTAGTTCAATACACAGTAATGCTATGTAGTAATTACTGTATTTATGAATTTAGCACCAAAATATCATGATATATTGAAAACATTGACTACAAAAATGCGTTGGATAATCCAGAACGTTGGATAAGCAAGTGTTGGATAAGTGAGACTCTACTGTACAGTAATTACAACATAACATTACTGCGTATTGAACTACTTTTTCTGACAAATTTGTTGTATAGCATGAAGTTTTGGTGCTTAATTTGTAAAATCATAACCTAATTTGATGTTTAATAGGCTTTTCCTTAACCCCTCCTTATTATCCAAGATATTCGCTTATCCAAGCTTCTGCCAGCCCGTTTAGCTTGGATAAGTGAGACTCTACTGTAGTTAGTTTTAGTTACTGAAAATATGAATACTGTCAGATGGAAATAACCCCTGATTAACTGACAATCATAATGGGATATAACTATATTCTGGTTGTGGAGAAAAGCAATTAATTCTTTTCTACCAGCTACTTTGCCGAGATCTGTCTAGCTGTGGAAAGCAAGAGCTCGGGATACAGGGACAAGAAGGAAAGCTACATGACTCGTACATGTCATGACTAGATAAAAGTTGAACAGAAATATATTGTAGTATAAGTTACTGAAGGAAAAGGTTGTACCCAGATATTTTATGCCTCTCCAAGTTGGGCATGACACCTCTGGAGAAAGGGACTTGTTTTTCAACAGGATTTGACAAGGCAGAAGGGGTTTCCATAAGAAAGAAGCACCACGAGTCAATTGTAAATTGTCTGCCTTGTTATCATTCAGAAATCTGTAGAGTCGCAGCAGGGAAGCAACAAAGTGTATTTTACAAGAATGCTGCAAAGAAAAAAATTTATTGTACATCTGCCTAAGCTGTAGTTAAGGGGCTCTCAACATTGCCATCCAATGACCAAAGTTTCAGGGGCTAAAAAGGAGCAGAAACACAGATTTTCTTTCATGTCAGGAGCTATCTGAGAAACACATATGTACTAAAGGATGATATTTGAAGAAACGACTATTAGCTGTTAACGACTCTTGCAACTCTGAGTACTACCTCAGTGCAAATACATCAGGCAAACTTTTTCTTAAGTTTTTGGACTACATGTATGTCAGCACAGAAGCAAAATGGCCCCATTGGACCAAGTAAGCAATGGGAACATTGTGATGTTATCAGCTATTAATAAGTTTTCCCATTAATTACAAGGAGGGTAGCAGATCAACTTGGAATCTGTATGACATCATGTGATATGTTTTCCACCCTTAGGCAATAAAGTCCTGTGTCTCTTAGTGGAAAGAAAGAAAGAAAGAAAGAAAGAAAGAAAGAAAGAAAGAAAGAAAGAAAGAAAGAAAGAAAGAAAGAAAGAAAGAAAGAAAGAAAATATTCTGTACACAGAACAAAACTGTTTATAATATAGATCATCATCTCTTTCTTATAGATGCAACAGAATTATGAATGTTTTAAAAATAAAAACTGTTAACTTTGCAGGTGAAACTGAGTTTGTTTTGCAATAACAAAAATACTTTATACTTTGGTTTCAATTCTTATTATTTTATAGTGATAATTATAACAAAATGGACTTCTCTGAAGACTTTTAGAAGAATAAAAGCTGGAGAACTGTAGATTTAAAGGTAATTTTCTCTTTTCCTGACAAAATAAAAAGGAGCTTAGATAGTAAAATGAATATTGCAGCAAATAGGATCATACTCACGAAGTATTCACATTCCATCAGCATTACATTCAAATAATTCTGTTTCTTTGGCTTTTTTTCCTGATGGACCAAGTCAGAACTGGCAGGGCCTCAAAATTAAAGCAATCCATTTTTTTTTTCAAAAAAAATTTAAATACTTTATATGCAGCCAGTTTTGGCACTGCAGGAATCTCCAAACAGTGGGTGATCCCCTTTGCCAGATGTGCTGTCATTTGGGACCACAAAAGACACTTACAGATGGTGTGTTTTTGGCCATTCACCTGCCTTTCCATGGTTTCTGCAGATTTAATGTTGAACCTTAGTATTATCTGAAAGTATTTTTGTTTGCTTTAATAAGCGTTTAATGGTGCTCTTGGGAAAGCTAATGGAGTTGCCTTGGGGACTTGAACAACATCCCAGTATGCTTCGCATAAATTTCCTTTAACTGCAGGTGAACAAAAAGTTATGTTAAGCAAGAAAGAGAAGATAACAGCTGCTGAATCCCTTTTGATAGCTTAGGGACAATTGGCTACCAGCTGATTGGCAAATTTTTATCCTCTTCCAACCTACAAGGGAGGAACAAAGAGACAAAGAATTGGTTTTACCTTCTAAAATATTTCCCTCTGATTTATCCAAGAAGGAAAAGAAATGTTGAGAACAAAGAAGGAGGGGAGGGATTGAAGTTAGAATAGCCCAGATCTGCTGAACACAGTTTTGTGACATTTTCTTTTTATCCTTCCCATCCAGACCTCCCCTCCCCACCCCGCTGTCTCCTTGAAGAAGATAACTTTATATTTTACTGTCCTATTAAAGAAATGCATTTTGGAAGTCTGCCACTGTTAACAGTATCCGAAGGATTTAGGGTTGCTGAAATGCACTTGAAGATTTAATTCTGCTGACTTCAGCTCTGATCCGAAGTAAAAACTGTAACCTTAGATTAAATGTTTAGCACTAGATATTGCAATTGCTGTTCCTTGTCATAAATCCTTGTGTCTATTGCTGTTTCAGACACCTCTCTGAGGACTTTAGCCTCTATAGGTAATACAATGTTCTTGTCAAATGAATCTCTTGCCCAATTCTGGATGTGTACATTAAACTTCTTAGGTATATGGTCCTTAATATCTCAAATATTTTGTCACTGCCCCTTAACATATTTGTCATGAGGTTCATTCCACTGGCCGTAGACACAGATCTCAGCATGTCTACCAATCAGCAGCACATCTGCATACATCAGAAATAAAAGTACAACTGGGCACGCAAAGGAGAATGATGACAGTAAAATCCTTTTTATTTAATGATCTTGAGCAACTCTTCCAAAATCAGTCATGATTGTCCTGGGATCTCCTAAGCATGGGGCCATTCACAGAGAGTGTTTGGAGGTGTTCAAGAGACAGGATGGTGCATGTGCTTCTTTTGACCAAAGCATCACATTTGGCTCCTGAAACAAAGGAGCAAGCAGTGCTCTCTTTCCTACTCTATATGATCCAAGTAAAGGTGCATAGAACTCAGAGTCAAGCACATTCTTTTGCAACCTAACACTAGATTTTCCACAACAATATTATCCCCAACTTGGGAAGAAAAAACCCCATAATAGTCAAATAACTATTTGCTACCCCTTTTAAAATTATTTCTGAGGCAGCTGTGTCACTCTAACTAATCATGGGTCTGGCTCAGCACAGCATCCTGTAACCTTCTAGAAGACTGGGTAGGCATGGAAAAATCTGGGAATCCTGTTAACATGTCAACGCTGCAATTATGTGCACTTATAGTACTGTGTAATAAGCATACCTGAATATTTGCCCTTTATACAAACAGTAAACTATCTTATTGACATTACTAACTGATTTCAATAAGGCATCATCCAGATGATTTTAAAAATGTTTTCACACGCTTTGAATCATTCTGAAAGAAGCATTGTAAAGATTATAGCTAAAACCATGTTAGGACTTTGGTTCCAAACTGTTAAAAGTTCAGTATAACAAATTATTATTAGGAAAATACATATTATAGTATATGTACACCATAATAGTGGCCTAAATTCCCTAAAGGCACCAAATCCTGTCTGATCTTGGAAGTTAAGCAAGGTCACCCCTAGTTAGTACTTTGACAAAGAGACTGCCAACAAATACCAGGTCCTGTAGGCTATATTTCTGAAGAATTAGCTGGTAAAACCACCTCTGAGTATTTTTTGGCTAAGAAAACCCTATGATATTCATGGGATCATCATAAGTTGACAGACAACTCAAAGGCATGTACGTGCACACACATGCACATGCACACACACACCATAATACACAATTCCATGTTATATAGAACTTATTTTCTTTTAAAGTTATCAGTTATTTATTGTCCTCTTCTTTTTATATTTCCATGGGCACCCTTTGAAACTCCTGCTTCCACTGAAATTTTAGTATTTTAAATTTAGCTATTAATACACATCCCCTTCATTGTGAGTACTATTTTAATTTTCACAATCATATAAAGGTGAATTTAAAATATTTCCATAATGTGTTATTATAATGTAAACCTTGAATACATTCAGTCCATTTTAAATTATGGCATTACTTGCACTTTTGGCTGATGAATTAATGCAAAATTAAAACTAAATAGGTTTTTGAGTTTGTCCTGGGGAGTGAACCATCTGAACATGACTGAGAATTATAGCACCCATTTTTTTTGGTAAGAAAATAACAGATGGTGCAATTGGGTGCCAAACACTTGTCAAGGGAATGGGCACCATAAAGTCACATTTTTGACCCAAAGAAAGCAGCAGAGTTAAGGCAAAGAAAGTTTTCAAAATTTGAGGAGAAAGAGGTCTGAATAGCTCAAGATGACTAAGGACAAACATGACAGAGGGTATAAAATTATGCTTGCTGTTGAGAAATTAGATGTAGAAAAATCCTTTCTCATTCACTCATAATACTGGAATCTAGGCTGCATCTGCTTAAACTAAATGGCAGAAGATTCAGAACAGATAAAAGGGGAATTCATTGCTACAAGATGTGGCAATGGCTGCCAACTTGGACAGTTTCAAAAGGAATAAATCCATAGAGTTTATGGCTATCAGAGTTTACTGATCATGACAGCTATGTATCATATTCAGTTTGAGAGGTACTGCATCTTTATTTCAGTTGCTGGGGAGCATGACAGGAAAGGTGCTGTTGGACTTAGATTCATTTCATCTTTCCATAGGCAACTAGTTGGCTGCCGTGTGGAGATGGTGGTTGGAAACAATTTCCCCCATAGGCTGAACTTTGACAGCAAGTCAAAATACTTCCTTGGCAGTCCCTCTCAAGATGCTAACAGGAAGTGTTGCACCATTCATCTTGCCATTTTGAGAGGCAATACAGGGAAAAGCAGAAGTTTGGGGATAGTTTTGGGATATTTTGGTGGGAAGATTGAGGGTTTCTTATATGTTTGGAGGACTTTCTCTAAGATTTTGAGTCGCAAACTGACTGCAAACTGTGTATAAACCCAGAGGGCACATGTGAATTGCAGACCTCACTATCGACCTCATCACATGGGCGAATTTACCCATCCTTTGATGTGTTCACCTCAGTTCAGGGATGGAGCCCGCCAGGTCACATCTACTTCCAGTGGAGCGTTGTCATAAGAGGGAGCAAGAAGAACACAGGAGGCTTCCCATGTTCTCATTGAGAAGACCGGGAGGAAGCCGGGCGGCAACACTTCCCCCCATGGGAAGGATTAGGGGTGATGCAGGCAATATGGGGTGATGGGTTCCCCACACTGCCCACTGGATTCACCACAATGCATGGCAAATCCCCCCACTAATGCTCACCATATGGACCTCAATGTGATGAGGTCTTATGTCTTCCCTTGCACTACATAGATCCTTATTCTGATACAGTACATTCACATTCACTTAGGTTAAGGGCACAAAATCTCAATGAAAGTGAAAAAAGTCAATTAAACATTGTGATTTTTTTTACCAGAGAGAAACATCTCTAGGAATTTCAAGGTCCTTTAGTATGATTCTATGGTTAATATCTGCTGGAAGTGGACCACAGAATCTCACTGGAGGGCCTAGAGTTTCCTGTAGTGATATTCTCTCTAGGTCTCCAAGAGTGATTCTATGGTCAACCTCTAAAGAAGGTCCCACTGAGGACCCAGAAATTCCTAGAGAGAACATTTTAATCCCACCAATGAATAATCAAATCTGCAAAAAAACAAAACAAACAAACAAACAAACCGAACAACCACACAACATACACACAGGGGCGACTGTATTAAATGAACCTCATGCAAGGCTAGGAAGAAGACCTGCCATGCTGAATACATAGAGTGGCACTAGAAATGTGAAGCGATTTAATGTTTCCAGAGATCTATTGTGCATTTTGTAGATAGGCTTCAAAAACAGAACACCCATCTGTTATGCTTACAAGCTGTCAATAGCTATAGTATCTTCTTTCTAGCAACATACAGGAACACTGTGTTGTATATTTCTGATGCATTGTTCCTAAGAACTGACACAACACATCTATATGTTGGGGTCAGAACATAAATACAAAATATTACAGCTGTATGTTTCAATGAATTCTGAGTAGCTTGTGTACTTAGTTTACAATGTATGTTGTGTCAAGAAATATTCTGCTGCTTAACTCACATTTGTTTCCTATGGGCCTCTGCAGGAAATCTCCCAGCAGACTGTTCTACAACCCAGCTTATGCCATTATTGTGATAGCTGGTAAGGGACAGCATTGAAAAGAAGATAGTTTCAAAAGAGATGCACCTATATATGTGTTGGAAAAAAAGGCTTCTAGTGCGTTAAACTCACAGTTCACATAACAGTAAATCCTCTTGGATCTTTCATGCACACACTTGAAGCGTGCCTGCGTTTTATTTGTTGCTTTTGTGATGCTCACTACAGGCTTTCTAGAGCGGCAGACTTGTGTCAATGAGATGAAGTATCTGAAGGACAGATAAAAAGACACAGGTTGTACTGCATTCCAGAGGAAAATGGTTTCATGCTCTTTTATCTCTTTTCAATATGGACAGCATTTTTATTCACATGTTTTCCTTGTTATTAATGCATTGTGACAAAAGACAGAAGGAATACATGCCACCTTTTTCACTTGATGCTATTGTTGTCGATATGTGCCAGTAAGTAGACTTCAGCCTATGGCAACCCTATGAATGACATACGTCATATCATTTATGACTTATGATGACTGAATGGGAGACTTAGGGGGTTTTGTGAGAAGATTTCAAAGGGGGTTGTGTTTGCCTTCCTCTGAGGCTGAGAGAGTGCCATCCAAAGCAGATTTGAACCTGGATCTCCAGAGTCAAACTGCTACACTAGGCTGGCTCCCAATAATTTTGGATGAAATCATGATTTCACACATTGTAGATATTAGGACTCTGAAACCTAGCTAATTTTTATTTCTGTGTTTTTGTGTTTATGTAATTGTTGCTAATAGAACTGAGTTGGATGGTGTTAATACTGACTTACCACTTCACCTTAGGCCCCCCATATTTCAGTTTGGAGCTTTCCCCCAGCTCCCACTGAATTCGAGAAACTAGTAAAGGTAAAGGTTTCCCCTTGACATTGTCTAGTCGTGCCCGACTCTGGGGGGTGGTGCTGAACTCCATTTCTAAAATGAAGAGCCAGCATTGTCTGTAGACTTCTCCTAGGATGTGTGGCCAGTATGACTGCATGGAGCGCACTGTTACCTTCCTACCAAAGTGGTACCTATTGATCTATTCACATTTGCATGTTTCCGAACTGCTAGGTTGGCAGAAGCTGGGGCTAACAATGGGAGCTCATCTTGTCCAACAGATTCAAACTGCCGATCTTCCAGTGAGCAAGTTGACCTGTTTCGCCACTGCAGCTCCGAAACATATTGATATATAAATGTAATGAAAGTGAAGTAGCTCTGGCTGCAGATAAATACCAAGTTCATTTACTCATTAAAGGGGGTACATGTGAATGGGATTTAAGCTGTATTTTTCCCAGAATAATTAATGCCTGGTATATATCTTCAGGCTTCACCTGAAGGTATGTGTGTTTTTGTATTGTAAATAAGGGGGTTTCCTCATTGCTGATGTTGATGCTACATTTGGTTAGCATATGATAGTGGATTCAGCATCCCACCACCCTCCCCTTCCACAATGTCTGTGCCTGGAGCTATAGCTTTCTTTGTTGTTTTTAGGTGTTTTCAAGTCCATTCCAACTTATGGTGGTTTATCACAGGGTTTTCTCAACAAGAGTTATCCAAAGGAGGTTTGCCATTCACTTTATATATGGTTGAGCAATTTGTGGCCTAAACTGAGGAGGGGGATCTAAGGCCATCAAGGTGGTGCTGAGCCACAAGTTTCATAATCTCTACCCAGTGACCAATATAGTTGGGACAGTGGCTCAGTGTGTTAAAGCGTTGAGCTGCTGAACTTGCAGACTGAAAGGTCCCAGGTACAAACCTGGGGAGCGGAGTGAGCGCCTGCTGTTAGCTCCAGCTTCTGCCAACCTAGCAGTTCGAAAACATGCAAATGTGAGTAGATCAATAGGTACCGCTCCGATGGGAAGGTAACAGCGTTTCATGCAGTCATGCTGGCCACATGACCTTGGAGGTGTCTACGGAAAATGCCGGCTCTTCGGCTTAGAAATGGAGATGAGACTAACCCGCAGAGTCGGACACGACTGGACTTAACGTCAGGCGAAACCTTTACCTTTACCCAACAGCATGTGGAAAGCCAATGGGTCCCCATCCTTGTTCTAAACCATGCATCACTATACTCTTGCATTTAGTTTTAGAGCTGAAGCTGATTATGAGTTGTTTTGCAAGATCTGTTGCCCTAACATTTTATAGATCTGTTGGCAATTCTGCTCACAGACAAACAGAGAGCCTCCCTTTCTTGCCAGTTATTCCCACTGAGGAAAATTATTGAGGAAAGAGACTGTATCCAATAACTACATAGCTTCAATAAATCCTGAGCAGTATTATTGTCCATGCAAAATGGCCAGTTGTCTGTGTATTAGCCCCAAACTGTTCCAGACCTATGTCCTATATGCATATACGAATTGTTCACAAGCCTTTGTGTTATCAGGAAATTAAACTTTGCAGCTGGCCTCTTCATCTCAGTTAATCATGCGCACAAGAAATCCTTAAATGTCCTTGCAATGGTCCCTGTGGGGGTGGCACTCAACACTTCTCTCTAGTGGGGCTCTCTTTTTCAGCTCTGATGTTTTGTTTTGTTTTTAGAAAACGTTATCCCCACTCCTGTTTGGAGCTCCTGCTGATTTCAGCTTCAGTAGCAGACTGCCATGTGGCACTTTATCACGAGCTGTCCAAAACTCCACAGTAAATATGGGTTTTTGCCATACACTGCAACCTGTTCAAAAAGCTGAAGCAGGTTAGCCAGGAAGCGTCTGTTATCTCTTAACACCATGACTGCTCAGGTTAAGTGCCAGTGTCCTTTATCTGTGTATTTTCGCACTATTGATCAACCTTGAATGGGACCAAGATGCAAGTAGTTTGCTTTGCTTTATTTTGCACACCCTCTCCTGAATAAAATATGCCTTGTTTTCAAAGAACTTGGGTTGCATTATTGTGGCCAAAACAAATCACAGTTTTTCTTTCAGGTATCTTTGTAACACCCAGTTTTATTGCCTCCGGGTCACATAGGCAGCCTACATTTCAGCTTCCTAAAGTAAATAATGCCCTTCTTTGGCAAAATAATTCTGATGGTTTTTTTACTATCTTTTGTTAAGCTCTGAGTGAACTACTCTGAAAGGGGAAATGTTCCCACTGGACTTTTCATTTTGTATTTCTTGTAGCAAGACTTGATTATTTCTTGGGCAGATTAAAACTTTAAACTATTAGCTTACAATATGTTTTTGAAATTATCTGTGCTGGTGCGGCTGTACCAGAAGCTCCAACTTTATTTTCTTTCTGCTAATGTTTGCAGTCATAGGGCAGGCCGCCTGTCCATCATCATTAAGTTTGGTTCCGTCCCTTGTTCAGGGCTCTGGGAGGGAAGGAGCCATTTTTAAGTCAGTCTCACTTAAGGAAGCTAAGCTATAGGACGTAGACCAGCTCGTCCCGTAGAAAAGCTTCATATCTCAAGAACATGGCAAAGTGGTTTATAACAACACTGGTATAATAGGGGAAAGGAAAGCATGGGAGGTAGGGATTGTGGTAAAGTGGTTTAACAACACTGGTGTAATGGAGGAGATGATACACTCTGCTAAGAAGATGATCCCCCCCCCCCCCGCTTTCTACAAGGTGTCTGATGAAGCGCTTAGACATTTTGTCTTCTAGAGGAAGTCCAGGCTTGATTTGCTCTAAAACTCATTCATTTGTGGTAGAGGCTGATAGTCCATGATATCTGTAGAACTCCTCTCCAACATCACATTTCCTATCAACTTTCTATACTCTTCAGTTTTCACAGTCAAACACAGAGACTGAAAACTCAGTGGTATTGATATGGAACTAGAGATATCAGTATAGACAATCATGACTTTAATATACAATTACAGTAGTCTCACTTATCCAAGCCTCTGGATTATCCAAGCCAAGTCAATGTTTTCAATATATCGTGATATTTTGGTGCTAAATTCGTAAATACAGTAATTACAACATAACATTACTGCATATTGAACTACTTTTTGGTCAAATTTGTTGTATAACATGATGTTTTGGTGCTTAATTTGTAAAACCATAACCTAATTTGATGTTTAATAGGCTTTTCTTTAATCCCTCCTTATTATCCAAGATATTTGCTTATCCAAGCTTCTGCCGGCCCGTTTAGCTTGGATAAGTGAGACTCTACTGTATGTATCTTTATGCTGGAGGATCTTTTCTCATTCTCTTCCAAATTCCTAGTTTCCTTCTAGCTTCCCTTCCAAGTCATAGACTTCCTCTGATCTCTGGACAACAGTATCCATTTTCCATTTCAAGAAGTCTACTTATAGTCAGAGGACAAATTACTATTTCCATCTATTATCATCCAAACATCCTTAAATCTGGAGATTCTTACAATCACACTATGTCTTTATTTTTTAATATAGCATAGCCCAACAATAGCTGCCTTAATATTTCTTAGTGCATTACATGATTCCTGAGGATGTTCCATTTTGCCAGATCATGTCAGAAGATGTTTAGCCCCTGCATCTCATAGTACAGTAGAGTCTCACTTATCCAACGTAAACGGGCCGGCAGAACGTTGGATAAGCAAATATGTTGGATAATAAGGAGAGATTAAGGAAAAGCCTATTAAACATCAAATTAGGTTAGGATTTTACAAATTAAGCACCAAAACATCATGTTATACAACAAATTTGACAGAAAAGGTAGTTCAATACGCAGTAATGTTATGTTGTAATTACTGTATTTACGAATTTAGCACCAAAATATCACGATATATTGAAAACATTGACTACAAAAATGCGTTGGATAATCCAGAATGTTGGATAAGCGAGTGTTGGATAAGTGAGACTCTACTGTATTAAGAGGAAATTGAGATCTTCCACTCATTTCAGGTCTCATGATATCTTTGATATCACTGCTGTTTAAAATGTTCAGGGTCCATGTACTGACTCTTAAATTACGTATCAAATTAGATAGCTTTTTGATCTGACCTAGCACTAGAATCTTTACATTCCCTAGATTAGGTCGTTGGGTTACATCCCACACTGTTGCCTTTGAGTTTTTGTTGCGGTTTCTTTACTCTCTTAGTTGCACACTTCATTGTAGTTTAGATGCTTCACATACTCTGTATTAATGATCACTTCCCACACAGCATCATTACAAACATTGACAAGACCTGTTAGACCAATGGTTCTCAACTTTTGATCCTCCAGGTGTTTTAGAGGTCAACTCCCAGAAATCTCAGCCAGCTTACAAGATGGCAGGAATTGTGGGTGCTGAAGTCCAAAGCACTTGGAAGACCAAAGGTTGGGAACCACTGTGTTAGATACTATTTACAGGTAACTTTCTATAAAATAAGAGCATCCGGTTCTGACAAATATTTTTGTCCTCTGTGATAAGCTAAGCCTGCCCTCTACTAACACAACAACAGCTGCTTATTTAAAAAAGAAACACAGAAAACACACACACACACACACACACTCTCTTTAGTTTCATTCCTTTGGGACCAGACTCGTCTTGGTGTTGTCTACTTGACTGGTAGGCCATGTGCAAAACAAAAAGGCTTCCCTTCTTATTTCAACTGACTTCTAAGTCCCTGTCCCCAACCAATTCATCCCCTTTATTATTTCTCTTTCTAGAGTTTCACTCTCAAAGCCACCTATGCCTGGTTCCTCCCTGTTGCATTCCAAGATAAGACTATCTAATTTTGACTTCTAACTCTGAACGTTTGTCCTTGGCATCCAGACAACATTTCTATTCTCAGGATGCTTTCTGCTGAACATCCTGTCTATATAAAATGTACTCAGGGAGCCTCTCTGTTCTCCAGCCTATTTTATCCCCTCCCAGAGCTTCCCCTCCTTTTTTTGTACTAAGCAATTACTCTTATTAATTATTCCGGCTAACAGTAATTATCAGCAGTATGCACCCCCAGTCACATTAATAACAGAGATCTCTAGGACACCGAGGAATTATACGGAAAGATTGACTTCACCATTTGGATTTCTTAGCTTCACAAAGGAAATTATTCGGTTTTGCTCCCCCATTTCACTTTTCAGAAATATTTACACTATCATGAAGATGGCACTCTTAAATCAGTTATAACGTGATAAACCTTACAATCTATATATATAAAAGGGTAATGAAATTTCGGCCTAGGACAAAACAACAAAACTACACATCCCAGAAACACTAAACTTGGCAGCACAACCCCTCATCCATGCCTCTACGTTCATACAACAAAATAAAAGAAAAATAAAGTCCTAATTAGAGGGAGAGGAAGAATTGTTTTTATCCAGTTGCTGCCAGTTAGAAGGCTAAGCTCTTCCCACTTGGTCTCCTAGCAACCTACTCAGCCCAGGGGAGAGGCAGAGTTAGGCCTCACTTAGGCCTCTTCCACACTGCCTATAAAATACAGATTATCTGATTTGAACTGGATTATATGGCAGTGTAGACTCAAGGCCCTTCCACACAGCTATATTACCCATTTATAATGGACTTAATGTAAGGTAAAATCTTTACCCTTTACCTTAACTACCACCAATTCCTCAATAGTTTATTTCCCATACCACCATACTTCACCACAGCAATGCATGGCCGGGCACAGCTAGTATAAAATATAAAACTATCGCCATTCTATGAAGATAGCCACAGTACTTACATTATAGTCCAGGCAATGCATTTTTCAGAAATGTGATATACAACAAGGCTCAAAATATAGAGAAGGGTCTTGATGGACATATTCCAAATAAATTATTTCAGTTTTTTTGTAACATACCTGTAAAGTAGAACATTAGTGTTACTATCATATTAGATACACGGCTTCCCCTATCTTTAGGCTGAGAGAGTATGACCCATCAAAGATAATCAGAGGAAGGTTACAGGAAAAAGTTTAGATGAAATTTGCATTGAAGACTTCCTAACTGCTGCTTGTTCACTAAACAAAGGTTTAAGTGCATACTTCATCTAGCAAATAGCCGTTTTAAAAAGCAGTAGTCTTGTTTCATTCTGTGACTTATTTCTCCCATTCCTCATGATAGGAGATATTAAAGAACAATTTCACGGACAAGTATGAACAGAAATGGAGTATTTTTAGATTTTATACTTTAAGTTCCATCATACAAATATCAGCATTCTTGATTCAATTCTTTTTTTCTTTTCCTCTTTTTTACCATCATGCCTTTATTGAGGAAAACTGTCAAATGGAGATTGGTGAACTAACCAATTTCTGCATCTGTATATTTGTGGCGAAGGACCATATGAGAAGACACTGCTTACAATATTTTCAATGCAGTAAATAATATATCATGAAGGCCCAGAGGCAGAGCAGTATGGACGTGAGTGGAGGGCTGGAGGACGTGCCCGTGTTTGCGGGGCTGCAGTTCAAGAGCGCCCCAGCTTTTCAGTCACTTTAAACTCTTTGTGACCACATGGACCAGCCCCCGCTGGAGCTCCCTGTCGGTCGTTGCCATTCCCAGCTCCTTCAAGGTCAAGCCAGTCACCTCAAGGATACCATCCATCCATCCATCTGTAGTGCAGCTGGTTAGTAGCCAACAGCAATAAATCACTACTGACCGAGAGGTCATTGGTTCGAAGCTTGGGTCGGGATTAAGCTCCTGACCATTAACAGCCCCACCTAAGCAGCTCGGAAACACTTGCATCTGTGAGTAGAGAATCTAGGTACCGCTTAATGCGGAGAGACTAATTTAATTGCCGGCAGTATGCAAAGAGCAATGAGGAAATACTATCATCAAAAAGGACTCTGTCACAGTGGATGATGAAGCAGCAGCTCTCCCTGCGACTGTAATTGAGCATACCCTCATGAAACTGGAAGTTGGAAAATGTTAAATTGCCTCTATTGTCTGTATGTTGTATGTCTAATAATGGCATTGAATGTTTGTCATGTATATGTGCATTGTAATATGCCCTGAGTCCCCTTCTGGGTGAGAAGGGAGGAATATAAATACTGTAAATAAATAAATAAATAAATAAATTTAGATCAAAAGTGTTTTAGATTTTGGATTTTTTCAGATTTTGAAATATTTGCACATACATCAGTAAATATTTTGATGGTGAGACCTAAGTATAAACATGAAATTCATTGATATTCCATATACACCTTATACCCATACTTTGAAGATTATTTTATTCACAATATTCTTAATAATTTCGTGCATAAAACAAAGTTTGTGTACATTGAAGCACTGAAAAGCAAAAGTGTCACTATCTCATCCATCCATGTGGATAAGTTCAGATTTTGGATAAGATATATACAACCTGTACATGGCTAGACAAAAATATAAAAATGTGGAATTATGTTCAGTAGATCTCATTCTGTCTCCATGGAGGCCAACATTTCCATTTCCCACTCCTCACATGTTCAGTGTAAAGTAAAATGTGATCAATCCAAATGGAGTTCTTATGTGTTCAGTGTAGTAGTAGCCACACGCCACACTTACACTTGAGACATAGAAACTACCTAGTGTTAACCAGACCTGCAAGTACTGCTTAACGAAGTAATCTTCTCTTTATAATCAAATAGGCACATCTGCAATAATTAATCAGTGCTGCTTGTTGACAGTTTGGGATATCTTAAGCAGACATAGATTTGTGTCATCTGAATTTATAGAATATAAATAGTGATTTATCCAGCTCTCAGATTATCCTGTTCCAACATCCATACTTTTAAAATATGAGAAAGCAATTTCTCTTGTCTACACACTATGATTTAAAATCAAGATTTATGAATTCTTTCATCTTCTGCTACTATTATATGGATCTGTAATTGTTAAACGAATAAACCCAAAGTGTGCTCACCAATGGTTCTACTTCATCTTGGAAAGAGGTGACTAGTGGAGTGCCGCAGAATTCGGTCCTGGGCCCAGTACTGTTCAACGTCTTTATTAATTATTTGGATGAAGGTTTAGAAGGTGTGCTTATCAAGTTTGCAGATGATACCAAATTAGGAGGGATCGCTAATACTCCAGAGGACAGAATCAGAATTCAAAATTACCTTAACGGATTAAAGAGCTGGGTCAAAATTAACAAAATGAATTTCAACAAGGACAAATGTAAAATACTACACTGAAGCAGAAAAAAATGTAATGCAAAGATACAGAATGGGTGATGCCTGGCTTGACAGCAGTACATGTGAAAAAGACCTTGGAGTCTTTGTGGACAAGTTGAACATGATCCAACAGTATGATGCAGCAGCTTTAAAAAGCCAATGGGCTTTTGGGCTGCATCAAAAGGAGTATAGTGTCTAGATCGAGGGAAATCATGGTGTGCTTGTATTCTGCTTTGGTTAGACCTCACCTGTAATACTTTGTCCAATTCTGGGCTCCCTGATAACTTGATATTGCTTTGCACCTTGGCCTGGATCTTTTGACCCAAATTGGGATTTTAATATTATTGTGTATATTGACTTTTATGACTGTTTTAAATCATGTTGAAGTTTTACTGCTCGGTTTAATGTTTTATCTGATTTGTACTGTCGTGTCTGGGCATGGCCCCATGTAAGCCGCCCCGAGTCCCTCCGGGGAGATGGGGCGGGATATAAGAATAAAATTATTATTATTATTATTATTATTATTATTATTATTATTATTATTATTATTATTTCTGCTTCCCTTGAAACTAGGACTTGGAGCAATGGGTTCAAAGTACAGGAAAGGAGATTTCCTGACCATTTGAGCTGTTCAACAGTGGAACTCTCTGCCTCAGAGTGTGGTAGAAGCTCCTTCCTTGGAAACTTTTAAACAGAGGCTGGATGGCCATCTGTCAGGGATAATATGATTGTGCTTTTCCTGCATGGCAGGGGGTTGGACTAGAAAGCCCATGTGGTCTCTTTCAACTTATGATTCTATGAGTTTCTGATTCTCATGCCCCATCTCAAAATTCTGTATTAATGGCCTTTTATCATGCAAAATAGAATATAAACTGATGTTCCTGTGCGGAAAAATGACTTAGAAAGATGATCTTCAACACATTCATATAGGATATGACTCTAATATACCAAAATTAAATTAAATCAACTATGCTGAAATCCAGATATGATTACAGTAATAAACCAGTCCACTAGCATATATATCTTTGGATGATATCACATTAGCGTTATTAAGCAAAAGCATTCGTTTCCCCATCACTTGATTTGCTCCTGAAGAATTCTGGGAGATGTAGTTTAGGGAAGCCAAGGACCTCTCTAGCCAAGAATTCCAAAGGCCCTGCCCTAGACAGGCAATAGGGAGACGAAAGCCCTCATTTTTATAATGTTAAGGTGACATCATCCTAAATGTATTTATATTTATTTACACATCTACAGTATATACATATTTACATCTTTATACCCATTTCTGAAATCTATGTCTAGTGCTCACTTCAAGAGATTAATACATGTTTCTGAATCATATGTTTTGATTCAAGTAGGTTCAGTTTTGCTCTGCAAACACAGTTCTAATTGTAAACATTGGTCTTTGCATAATTCAAAGATATCAAATACAACGCTGATCACACATAATATTAAGTATGCCAAATCTCACTACAATCAATGGGTTTTCATCCATCAGCTGCAAATAGGATCAGGTTCTGAAGGTGTAATGAAATCAAAGGATCTTCAACATATAACATGGAACCCATTCCAACATATCAAGGTGTGCAAACTGTGGCCTTTCAGGTATTGTTGGACCATAGTTTCCATCATTCTTCATCAGTGGCTATATATACTGTACTTGTCCTCACTATATTGAATTACTTCAAGAAAAATATGCACACAAGTGACTATAACCATACGATTGTATACATGCCTACCCAGAAATAAATCTGAGTAATTTCTATGAATCCTGTTGCTAGGTACTAGGTATAGGATTCCATCTTAAAGATAAGGTTTTACTCTAATATCTGGGAGTAAGCCCCACTGAATTCAACAAGACCTACTTTTCAGTAAATATGCATAAGACTGACCTGGGACTCCATTCATTTAAATGTTATATACATTAAATTTTTACTGCTTTGCACATTCAAGTTTAGTTTTCACACCAGTTATATACAGATGGGTTTCATTGATTTTAATGCATTTATGCCTTGCTGAGAAATTGTAGCCGTCCTTTTCGCATTATTGCGCTTTACAATATTTTGCTTTTCCTCTCTTGCAGAACTCATTTTGCGTTTTTAATCATGTGGCAGGTAAATGAGTATAACAAGGAATAGAATCAAAATTTCATTCTTTACAGAACAAAATTGCCTTCCGTTGAGTTTCTGACTGAATGGCAAAGTTGTTTTAATAACATTCCAGTGGAAATTGAGCGTTCTGGCTAAATTCCTTCAAAATCCAATAAAGCAGATGACTGGAAGCTGTAATGGAACTGATGTTGTCAAATGTCTTTGCTTTTTGAATGTGACCATGTTTTGGGTTACTGGGGGGAAAACAAGCAACTATAATCAGCATAGCTTTTGACAAGGGATTGGCATCCATCTGGTTTATGGAGTCCTCTCCCCACATTCCCTACCCCCCCCCCCCTTTGCCTAAGATGATGAAATTGTAATGCTAGTTTAGCTGCTGGCTTTCTGCAGTAGCAAATTGTCAGCAAGCATTCTGACAATGCAGCTCAGAGTGTGAGTTTGTGAAAGAGAAAACGCGTTACCAGCCAGGTTCATGCAACGGTAGGCAGAGCAGCTGAAGACAAGGGGAACTTTCAGGTATTTATCAAAGGAATGCCACAGTCAGTTGTTTCCAAGTCAACAGTTCAAGATGCCACTTCTTAAAAGGCACTGGACGCCTTGAAATGTGTGAATTTGTGATGTGGAAGGATGATATGCTTCCAAGGAATTTGAAACTGACCTGGATTTAGCAGCAGCATGAATTGCAAAGGCCATTCTTAATGGTTCAAAAATCACAGCATGGCATATGTTTTCTTAAAAAATTAAGTCTTCCATAGGTTTGTTTAGTTTGGTCCTTTAAAAAAAAATTAAATAAGCCTCTCCAACATTGGGGGAATTGGTTCTCTCACTGTGCTTCATTAGTGGAGCTCACCACCACAAAGGCTGGCTGTATTGAGAAAGATTGCACCATTATCAAATAATTAGGAAAGCCTTAGCAGGTGCACACACTTACCTTTGTAATTAAATCCTTGTTAAAACACCGAGTTTCAGAGACTTTAAATGGCTCCTCAATCCCAGAGGGTGTAGCCCAGAAAGTTATTTTATAAGGCAGAGATCATTTGGGAGCAACAATATTAAACAGAGAATCTTCTCTTCTTCACAAGATATGTACAAAGCACAGATGAAAGAATAATGGCAGTGGCCAACGCATAACAAACTGCTACTATGCGGTGGACCTAAATAGGATCAGAAGATGTGCTGTCCTTTCTATTTAAATATTAGTAACACTGAACATGTATTCCATAGTTATTCTGAACTAATCGCAGCACTCTGAAAATCGCTTGAAAGGTTCTTTATTGCATAGATAGCAAGTGCATATATATATTAATTGTTTGATTCTGTTTTCAATGCTGGAGTTGATGCTCCTATGTGCTGGTTGTAATTTATTTTGAATATACCCCATCTCATTAGCAAAGAGCTATCTAGCATCAATTGGCTTCAATTCTGTACAGTTAAGAGGCTGGGAAAAATTATTTCAATGCGATTTAAGAATTAATATAACAATGTGCCGGACGGCATTCCTCGACCCTATGGGGCATTTAGCCAGCAATCACTTCATCTGTTACCTGTTTCTCCTACCTGGGAAACACTTCTGGATGAGAAATAACATTCAGCCCACTCATAATTGGCAAGTGGTTCATGATTCGATGTATTTGTAGTAAAATGTACAAATACGAGACACATGTGACGATCTGAATGTGACTGTATATAATTTTGAATTTTGATCAAAAAATAAAATATCGCACATGAAATTAGGTGTAGTGACATCCACGTGGCATGATGATGCTACTTTTCCATGTTCAGGTCTCATTCTCTGCTTCCACTCTTTAGACATAGTGTGAAATGTTACATGTTTGGACTCAAAAGATACCTAATTCATCTCCAATCTTGTCAAGAATAATTTTTTAGAAGTTTGTTCCACAGTTTTGACGAAATGTGTCCCCTTGGCCTTTATATGGAAGAACATGAATAGGATCAGGATAATTATGAAACTACAATAGAAACAACACTTTTGCTCTTCAAAATATCTTGGTGGTATTTGGCAAGTAGAGGGGGCTGGGAAGGAAGAGATATATTTAGAAATTTATATGTCTATTGTTGCAGTTCTATTTGTTTAGTATTATTAGAATATAAGTGTTCACATTTGTTTGTACTATTTGAAAACAGTCCAAGCCTGAATTATCGTATGAAAGAAAAAGGTGCAAAATTCATGAAGATGTGACATCATATTTTGAACAGTAATACATTTTGATATTCTTAAATACAGTATCTACTTTGTGTCCCTGGTGACACAGTGGGTTAAACCGCTGAGCTGCTGAACTTGCTGACCTAAAGGTCGGTGGTTCGAATCCGGGGAGCGGGGTGAGCTCCCGCTGTTAGCCCCAGCTCCTGCCAACCTAGAGTTCGAAAACATTAAATGCGAGTAGATCAATAGGTACCACTCCAGCTCTGTGCTGCCATGCTGACCTGGGAGACATGTGGCCGGACAACGCCACATGATGAGCACCAACACCCAGAGTTGGACATAATGTCAGGAGAAAACCTACTTCAGCAGAAATGTCTAACCTTTATATGTGTTACCTTTGTTGTTATGTGCCTTCAAGTCAGTTCACAAAATAAGAAGCCAACAACAATACAATTTAAAATCACAATTAAAATCATATTAAAAAACAGGATAAAATATTTTTGAAGCAACTGAAAAACAAAGCATTTCTCCATTTCATAAGAAATTTCCCTGCAAGCAATTACCCAAAAAAAGCCCACTTAAGAAGGAAAATCTTTGCCATGCCTACCATGGAAGGAGAGCCAAGACAGGGCTCCAACCATTACACCGACTTTATTTATATTTATGCAACTTATACACAATTTATACATCATGCAAAATGGGGATAAACTTCAGTGAAAAGGAATCCCTGTAATGAGCTACAACAGCCAGGAAGTACTTACTCTTAAGAAAAAGGTTTACTCCTCCATCTAAAATTCAAAACAATAGCACAGGTATTTCTTACTGCATTTCTTTGCTCTCATCATTTCAAAGCTACTGTTTAAAGGATTTGAAATTCTACATAAGAAAGTAAAATTAGAAAAAAAAACCCTGGAGATCATATTTTAAATTTAAGTTTTTTTCCTTGTTTAATAATGTATCAAATCCCTTAAAATATTGTGGGGATGCACCTCCGTTCCCAGACCATTGACGAAAGGGAAGCCTGTTTCTGGAATGCGATTTTTAGACAAATTGAGTTAGTCTTCGAAAATCAATTTAGACAAATCTGCAGCAGTGTGGTAGGAGGATGCACCAATTCTCTACATAATTTGAATAAATGGGACTCGAGATGGCTCCTGAGAGCCGCACTGACAGCCAAAAGAATTATGCTGATGGACTGGCAAAGAAAAATCATGCCATGAGTTGATTTATGGCCTATTGCCCTTCTGGATATAACTAAGTGGGAGAGAACTCCCTTTATTTGTACTAATAAAATGGACATCAGTTCTCTCATACAAGAATAATTTCAGAGGTAGTGGTGTGAATAGCTGGCACCCCGGATGGCCTTTTTCACACTTGCCTATCAGCTGTGCCCTTGTGGTGGTCTGTTTATGGTTGATATTAAACTAAACTATCAAATGGCCAAAAAATGAAAAAGAGGAACTATTGCTATGCTGCTTTATATGTCTTTCCTCCAATTTAGTCTTCATTATCTTCATTTGCAATCCGACTCTGCTGATTAAGAAAATGTATATTTCTGTTTTCCATAGCTGTTGTAACATCTGGATTATGTGTCTTTCTGTATCAAATATCTACAGGCATTTTTTTCTCCACTGCAAATGTTTTACCAAATGGAAACATTGCGAGGGAAACAAACCTTCCAATATTAGTGCAGTATGCAATAGTGCCATATGCAGATATATAGTTGAGTTCCAGGTCTTCATATCTGCTTCTGTATTGAGGTCATTAAAAAAAAAGATTCCCTTGGATCCGTTTCTATTCTTTCCCCTTTCACCAAAGCAAATCCGTCTGTGAAAAACAGTAGTTTTATTAGCATGCTCTTTTTGCCTGATATCTTTCTTCATCCGAGTCAGGCTTCTTCTAAATAAATAAATAAATTGCTGTATGGTCCATGTCTAGAGGAAGTGGGAACCGACCAACAGAAACCCCTTTCACACATTACCTACAGCCACATTTTGCTTCCTTAGAGATACAGGTTTTTTTCATGACAGGAGCGACTTGGGAAATTGCAAGTCACTTCTGGTGTGAGAGAATTAGCCGTCCGCAAGGACGTTGCCAAGGGATGCCCAGATGTTTGATGTTTTTACTATCCTTTGTGGGAGACTTCTCTTATGTCTCCGATGGGGAGCTGGAGCTGGCAGAGGGAGCTCATCCATGCTCTCCCCGGATTCGAATCAGCAACCTTTAGGTCAGCAACCCAACCTTCAAGTCAGCAGTCCTTCCGGCACAAGGGTTTAACCTATTGCACCACCAGGGGCTCCTAGAGATATGGTGTTCATCCCAGAGGTGCCTTTGCCTCCTAACTGAATGATACATTTAAGAACGGGTTCTTCTTAAATTGCTCCCAGTCCAACATATACAATGGATTTATACCAGGGATGGTGAAAGTGCAACCATCTAGGGACCCAAAGGCTGTGTTGTGGCTCTTCTTGGCAGTTGCCAGGGTCAGCATGAAAGTTTTGCCCATCCAAATGAAAATCTTACATTCACAGAGTCATAGAAAAATAGAGTTGGATGAAACCAACCCTCTGACATGCAGGAAAATCACAAAGTATCCCTGAGAGACAGCCATCCATCCTCTGTTTAAAAGCCTCCAAAGAAGGAGTTTCCACCACATTCAGAGGCACAGAGTTCCACTGCTGAACAGCTCTTACAGTCAGGAATTTCTTACTAATGTTCAGGTGGAATCTCCTTGACTGTAATTTGAACCCATTGCTCCAAAACATGAAAGTATGCTTCACTCTCCAAATTTCTACCATGGCAGTGAATGAATTAGTGAAACTCATTCAGAACTTATCTATTTCCTCTGTTCACATTGCTTTGTTAACTTTGCCAGTTTCTTTTCTGTAGGTGCCAAAACTGTCTTTCTAAATACCCGACTGAAATTTTGAGTTATTGCAATGCTAAAGGTTTGGGAGCTGAAGGAAAAATTCATTTGGGGGCAAAATTATTAAGAGGTTAGTTCCCTCATTAGCATCCCCCAAACCTGTGCCTCAATATCTCCTGGTTGTTTGAACTGCCTCTTTTCTTTCCAAAATTAAATTGAAGAAATTATTTATTTGAATCCTCTAAGAGCAACAATTCACCTTTTTAACTAATTACAGGGAGAGAAGGGAGATACAATGTTTGCAGTTAACGTCATACTGATTTTTCAAAACCTAATCTGAATTTCTGGCCATTTCTGGTTTGGGGTGAGTTAGCATTTTGGGACAACCATGTGAGTCCTAAAGCATCTGAGAGGCAGATGATTAGCTTCCAGATCCATCAAAGATGTCCAGTAACAAATGCATGAACCTTCCTCTGTGCCTATTTTCCAGCTTGGATTCTGTGCTTATGGTGCAAATTGGTATCACCATTCCTGAGATGGGGTTTGTTATCCCTCAGGCTTTTGAAAGCCATGGGAATTTGCAACTTGCATGCTTTTCTCCACTACTGTTTTTATTAATCAAATGAACAATGTTCTTATGTTGAGTCCAACCATTGATGTACCTAATTTAATGTTGGATGCATGGACTAGGAAGGACTCTTCTATGTGGGAGTCTTTTAATTGGAGATGCTAGGGATTATATCATGGATATGCTTCAAACAACACATGTGTGTTCTTCCACAATGATAACAGCATTATGCCTTCATCAGCAACATTTAAAATGCAGTTATTATTTTTCCTATCCCCTGTACAAAACATGTTGATTGAGGGAGAAATGGCAATGGAAAGATTGGTCTCTTCTAATGTTCTATTAATTTTGAAGTAAAATTTGAAGAATTTAATAAAATATGGAGATTTGTCGAGGAAAAAAATCTTTCCCCCCCCCCTCTCAGACAGGACCCAAATGTGGGCCCTGTCAGATTTTTATCTGAGGCATTCAAACAATGCCTCAGGTAAATGTGAAGTAATTTGAGACAACGCAGGAAAACCCTGCTTTGTCCCAAATTATTTAGATACTCCATTAGATTTAGGCCTTCCTGAAAGGTCTGGTTCCAATTCTCTTATTCAGGCCCCATGAGCCCAGATAAGTGAAGAGGGCACCCCCCCCCCAAAAAAAAAGCCCTATAAACAACTGGAAACTTACTGGGCCACCATGATGCTTCTCTGCAGGCTTCCTGGAATGTACCAAGGACACGCTAGGAGGTGGAGGGGCAAATCACTGGTATAAATCATGAAGCCTCATTGGGCATTCCAGGACATCTGCAGAGAGGCATAATGGCAACCTGGTTGTATGTTAAAATTGCTCTGAATCTGTATCCACACTCCAGAATTGACATGCATGAACTGCCATGGCTCAATGCTATGAAAGATTGGGATTTACAGTTTGTTGTGGCACCCGAGTTCTGTGACAGAAATAGGCAAATATTTGGCAGAACTACAAATCCCAGAATTCCATAGGATGGAGCCATGGCAGTTAAACTAATGTCAAACTGCTATAATTCTGCAGTGTGTATTTTCTCTCAATATGCAAAAGAAATATGGTGATGGGAAGGGAAGAGACAGAAGCTGATTATGATTTATACTGTGAATCAGATCTGCCACTTTTATTTTTAAACAGATCCAAGAATTAGAATATAACAATATAATGTTTTTTTACAAATGTAACAATGATATTGATGTTTCACTTCACTTCACGTGCACAACCCTTGAGACCACATTGAGGAACTTCTCTATGAAGACATATAAAGGGCAACATGTATGAAAGCTACTGAAGCTGCTAGCTTTGCAAACAGAAACAGACTGCCCCATTTGTTTCAAATTCCAGATAGAATATCTTTGCTAGGAAGCTACAACAAGCAGAGAATTTCAGAAAGTCTACTGGGACAAATGACATTGTCTGTACCCAACAGTCCCCTATCAAAAACTGCTTTCCAAATTCTCTCAGTTCAACAACAGGTTTTCTACATGACATAAGCCCTAGTTTTTTTACGAGATGCTACATCTAGCATTTTCATGGACATATGGATCATAATTTCAAGGCAAAGCTAGAGAGTGTAAGAGCTTTCAGTGGAATGCATGAGCCTTCCCTGACTGGGGGTTCTCTGGATATGTTGAACTACAATACCCATCACTCCCAGACAGTATGGTTGATCATTTGACCTACTGGCTGAGGCAAGATGGAAGTTGTAATCAGGTTGGAGAAGACTCGCCTATATGTTTATTGTAGTTTTCTAATTTTATGGCACTTTCAGTAAAACTGAATGAACTAAATATAGGATGTTGCAATTGTAGGTGGTCTAACTATGAGCAAAAGTGGCTACTTTCGCACTCTAATGTTTAAAAGAACAAAAAGGATTAAAATCTTCTAAATAGTTTGAAATTGTATGCAGCACAGCATTCACACACACACCAAACCCAAAGCAACTCTTCTGCCTGCCAAAGTCAAACTGATGAAGAGCTCCATGGTCATCGAGTTGCCAGATGTCTGGCTGTGCAGCTCCCTGGCACTAAACTGAACACAGAGACAGATCTATGGATGGGATCTATTAATGTTATAGTTACCATCTGACAACTGTTTTGTGGCCATAGCCCAGTTTTCTAGTAGGCAGGTGTTCACATCACACACAAAAAAGCACAAAACCCACTAACACAACTGGTACTGTTAATTGATGAGGCTGCTGGCAGAAACAGCAGATAGAAGACGGGCTTCACACATACACACACACCCACACCCATAGCTTTGTGCTAGGAAATAGTCCCTTTGCTGAAGCATTTTCAAAGCTCATTGGAAATACCGTATGTGGTCTGAACTGCATTTGCCTCTGTTGGTGATTAAATGTGTTCTCAAACACCTATTTGATTAATCTGAGTTAGTGCTCTGGAGCTGCCCAAATGTAGCCTGAGAATATCTCCAGAACCGTTTGACCATCCACACAGCCATCCAGGTCAATGGCACATTGGGGTGGTTGCCACTGCAGCATCAGCAACAAACAACTATCTGCAAGAGACTTGCTGGAATTTCTAGTCACATGGCTGAGTACCCTGGTGTAACATCACCAAAAACGATGTTGCCAGTCGTGACACAGCGATGGGTCTGTTGAAGGTGTGGACTGGGCCTGATTCAGCTATCCATACTTCCAAAACTCTGTGATCACTCCAAAGCTTTATGTGTCCTCTTGATCGGGCGTAATGGCTGGATACTATAGTTCTGCTGCAAACGCAGCTGTATTTCATCTGGACTCCCTGCAGCAGCTGAATGGCAAGTCCACTTTATTTTGGCCATAGACTTCTTGGAGACTACAGACACACTCTCAGACTCTACACAGCATGGGGAGCCATTGAGCTGTTCTATCGCTTCCACACTCATTCCATGCTTTACCAGTTGAGTATAGTAAAAAGTTTTAGGGAATTGTTGTGTGCCTCCAAGTAATTTCAGACATAAGGCAACCCTAAGTCTAACATTTAGGGAAAGAACTGGGTAAATGACCTTGGAGGGCCACATCCAAACTAAGGCCCGCAGGTCATTTGCCCCACCCTAAACTTTAGACTTAGGGATACTCTAAGTCTGAAACACCTTTAGACTTAGGGATATCCTAAAACTGAAACAACACCAATCCTAATTAATCTGACTATTTCATCAGCCAAAAGCAGGCCTGCACTTCCCATTGAAATACTGGTAAGTTTAAAAAGGTAAATGTTTCCCCTGACATTAAGTCCAGTCATGTCAGATTCTGGGGGTTGGTGCTCATCTCCATTTCTAAGCCGAAGAGCCGGCGTTGTCCATAGACACCTCCAAGGCCATGTGGCTGGCATGACTGCATGGAACACCGTTACCTTCCCGCAGGAGCGGTACCTATTGATCTACTCACATTTGCATGTTTTCGAACTGCTAGGTTGGCAGAAGCTGGAGCTTAACAGCGGGCGCTCACTCTGCTCCCTGGATTTGAACCTGGGACCTTTCGGTCTGCAAGTTCAGCAGCTCAGCGCTTTAACACACTGAGCCACCAGAGGCGCCTACTGGTAAGTTTATGTTGGTTAAAATTCTTCTTCATTTCAAATGTTGTGTTGTTCTTTCATATATTTTTCTGAACTGCAAATAAGATATGTTCACTGTGCATTGGAATTTGTGTTTTTTTCAAACTATAGTTAGGTCTCACCAATAGTCTGACAGACTGTGAACCAATCCCCTGGTTTAGGGATTGCTGAGAATGTCGGGACACAGGTAGATGGATGGGAGGAAAACAGGTCATGTGCCGGCTAGAAACATTTGAAAATACATACACCCGGCCAAACATATTTTGTAGAACAACATAGATCAATTGAAAAGAAAACGAAATAAACATGGTTTTTACATCAGACAAATCAGTAAACCAGTTCCTCAGGCTCTGACAACTTGACTTGTCTAAGAACTTTTGAAATATTGGTCTCAGCATATGGATGTGTTATACAAGATCTTGTGGGTGTATGTGTGTATTTTACTGACTATTTCAAATAAGAACCTCCTTATGCACTAAAACGTTTCATGCTTTTAAATCTCAGGAGAAGGAACTGTACTTCAAAGCAGGGACCAGAAAGCCGCATTCTTGCACGCACTGCAGTTAGGGATATTAGCTACAAAACACAGGCACAGTTCAAGTATGAGCACATGTTTGATCTGAGCCATGTAATGGTACCATCAGAGGAGATGATTTGGGGCAGAGTTCCACTTAGCAAAATGAGCAGGAAGGCCTCCAGATACTATGGAGTTGCTTAGCCACAAGTGAAAGAGGTAATACACAACACTATCCAGAGGTGGAGAGAACATAAGACAACAAAGTCTACATTTATCCAACTGTATTGTTGGATCTAGGCTGAGGGTTATTTGTACAGCGTTTCATTATGTTTTAACAGTTGAATTGCATTGGGTCAAACCAAAGGTATAGCTTATCAGTATTCTGTTGCCACAGTTTCCATTAACCAGGGCTGAGATTTCAGTGTAGGAATAGCCCCATTTGTTGTCATGTGTAGCAGGTCCTGGTGATGTTACAAGGGGCAGCCCCAAATAATATCATTAAGCATGACATCTTAATGATCAGCAACAGATGTACAGAGCATTTGGGTAAAAAATATCCCACAAAGTCTAAATAATTGGGAAAAATGTATATGCAAAAATACTTTTTAAAGGGAGATTTGTTGGCCAGAGATTCTTTCATGTCACCTATCACAACTCATCCCCAGAAAACGTAAGACAGAGGAGATTGCCAGGAGTTTAGCTTTTGATAATAGCAGCTCTCTCTGAGGCTGGATCTACACTGCCAAGTAATGTAGTTTGACTGCATTACATGGTCAGTGTAGATTAGGCATGAGCAAACCCCTACCAGTTGTTAGTAATTGTGAGAGTCCAAAACACCTGGAGGGCTGAAGTTTGACTGGGTCTGATGTAGAACCATTTAACATAGTTTGAACTGCACTGAATTGCATTATATAGGTCTTCACTGACCATATAATGAAGTTCAAATTGTAGTGTGGATCTACCTAAGGTTTGAGGAGCAAGGAACTAAGCAGATTGTTTTATGGTGTTTAGATTTACTTGGACATGCAAAAACCAGGAAGGACATTTTCTGAACACAGATCACTTTTTAAAAGATGATCAGATAAACTAACATGATTGCATGTTAATTATGCATTTTCATTCATTACAAACATGTGAGAATTGTATTTATGAAAATATCAAAAAAGGATTTCTCATCTGGACTAAAGGCATTCAGACTGTTTTAATGCTGAGGATAGAAACTGTGTTGTAAATATTTTGCAGATTAAGTGGGGGAAAGGATACACCTATTAATAAATTAATAAATGAATCAATAAAAAATCCCCACTTTTAAAAAAATTCTGTTCTGAAGTTCCACTCTGTTAGTATATACTTTGGCTCATGCTCCCAAACAGAAGAAAATGCATAGTCAAGATAATATTGTTGAAGATGTCAACTTGCAAAAAGCATCCTGCAGATCTGCTCAACACTTCTGAATATTACATGTGATAATCATACTACATATAATAAGTAGGAATGAAAACTCAGCAATTGATATAACCTAAGAATTTAAGAACACAAGAAGAGTCAAGCTGAATCAAATTATCCCACATTCTGTTCCTATAGAAGCTCACCACATGCTTTTGGAAAGCATACAACCAGAATATGAATACAAGACTCTGCCTGTTGTGTTCCCCAGCAACTAATATTTGGAGGTACAGGAGGTGTCATGATTAATAGCTAACATGAGGCCTTGATAGCCTTATTTTATGTAAATTGGTTTTCCTTTTAAAGCAGCCTCACCTAGTAGCCATCACCATAAGCAGTAAAAGACATGCAAGCAGACAATAAGGGATGCAAAAGGCAATATTTAGAAGCATAATACTAATAGTCTTTAAGTAGTATTGTAATATCTCAAAAGAAAATAATCAGCTAGAGAGGTAGATGAACACAAAACCCCTGGGTCAATTTATTCCCAAGTACTCCTTAACATGGAGTACTTTGGCCACAAAAATGAGAAGACAGGAAAGCTTGGAGAAGATAATGATGCTGGGGAAAATGGAAGGAAAAAGGAAGCCGACCAAGAACAAGATGAATGGATGGAATCCTTGAAGTGACTGGCTTGACCTTGAAGGAACTGGGGGTGGTGATGGCCATCAGGGAGCTCTGGCGTGGACTGGTCCATGAGGTCACGAAGAGTCAGAAGCGACTGAACAAAGAAACAATAACTCCTTAACATGCCTTACTCCTCAACAAAAAAGGAACCATTCTTTTCTCTGAGTAGAGTAGAGAAAAAAAGAGCTTAGTCCACAAGTGTCAGACTCAAGGCCAAATCTGGTCCTCCATGCCATGTTATATGGCCCTCCAGATGCTGGAGTACAACTACTGTATTCCTCATCATTAGACATCATGACTAGAGCTAATGAGAATTGTGATACAGTAACATCTGGAAAGCTGCAGTTTGTTCTGTGTAATCAGGAGAGTGAGGTTTTGATTTAGACACAAGGCTTGTGAATATGATGTCTGACTTTACAATGTCCTTTAACCTTACCCCAACCTCAGAGTCACAAGTGCTGTTGGGTTGCAGTTCCCATTATCCTCCGTTCACATGATGGGAACTGTCGTTTTGGGGACCCAAATTGGGTCAAAACCAAAAAGCACCGGCCACTATGTAAAAAAATTATAGTTCGCTCTCTGTATCCATCAGACTACAGTTTAACACCCCTGGCTTAGTACAGCCCAGAAGAACCTTAAAAAAAGTATCCATCCTCTCTGTTCTCTCTTTGGTATTTTTGAACATACTGGTGGGATAATAATGATTACAGAAACCCCTGAGTGCTGGCACTTTCCTCTCTTTGTGAAATTACTTATGACTTATCCACAGATCATATCAAAATAAATAATTGTGGCTCCAAAATCTGCCCTCAACACATACATGATAGAACTTAAACACAAGTATATATGTTTGCACTTCAGAAGTTATAGGACAAACATCTGTGATTCAACTAGCATCTATGAGAAAGGGATTTGAGGAACTGAGGCAAATGGTGATGTTCTAGACTTAATCAACTCATTCAATAAAAAATTACTTGAGTCTTAATAGTCCTCAGTGAAGTCAAGTATAAAATGAATAGTCTTCTAATCAAATTCCTTCCTAAAACAGATTGGAGAAGGGAAATGTAATACCAGTTTTTAAAAGGGACTTGGGAACAGAGGTGAATATCCAGGAAATAGCACACTTGTTAACATCTGTTCCATGTGCACTGGTGAAAAGGATTAATAAGGACAAAATCAATCATATATAAGGACAGGTCTTACTGAAGAAGAATCAATATGGCATCTGTAAAGGTAAGTCCTCTTTCACTAACCTTTGAGTGCCTTGAGAGTGTCGTCAAGTAAAATAATAGAGGAGATCAAATAGATATCATTTATTGGGACTTTAAAAAGCTTTTGACAATTTCTCTCTTGAGCAAAATTAGCAGTCATATGATAAAATGTGAAGGGATCAATACCTGTTAAAGAAGAAGGGGCAAAGACTATGAATACATTGCTAATTCCAAAAAGTAACAGAGAACTGTATGCATGGTGTTCACCAATGATCTATACTTGGACCAATGGTTGATAATTTTGTTCATAAATTATCTGGCTGTAGAGGTAATCTGTTGCCAGCAAATTATTCAAGCTAGTTAAAACAAAAGGTATAGTAAAGAAAATTCCAAAAGTTTCCCTCCAAACAGCCTTTAGGGCAGTTTGGAGGTCCCCTAAGGTCCCCAGATGTTTTTGGCCTTCAACTCCCAGAAATCCTAACAGCTAGTAAACTGACTAGGATTTCTGGGAGTTGTAGGCCAAAAACATCTGGGGACCCTAGGTTGGGAACCACTGCTTTAGGGCAAGGTGATAAAATACAATGTGAAACTAATCACACACCTATTACTGGGAGGGTCTTTCATGTGCCAGAACTTTTCAACCCCCAAATGCCTAGATCATACTCGGAGTCAAGCACTATTGACAATGCCTAACTATAGTAAGGCATTTGTGCTTTCCCTGACAACCTTTAGCATGGTTGTATGCCACATGTAATTGCACATGTCAAAGAAAAAAGTCTGCCTCCTGTGTGGTTGAACACTCACATAGTTGTATGAGTGAAAGTAAAACGGTAAAGGTTTTCCCCTGACATTAAGTCCAATCGTGTCCGACTCTGGGGGTTGGTGCTCATCTCCATTTCTGAGCGGAAGAGCCAGCGTTGTCCTTAGATACCTCCAAGGTCATGCGGCCGGCATGATTGCATGGAGCACTGTTACCTTCCCACCGGAGTGGTACCTATTGATCTACTCACTGCTAGTTTGGCAGAAGCTGGGGCTAACAGCGGGAGCTCACTCCGCTCCCTGGATTCGAATCTCCGACCTTTTGGTCAGCAAGTTCAGCAGCTCAGCAGTTTAACCTGTTGCACTACTAGGGGATCCCCTTTATGAGTGAAACAGCCATTTAATTGTATGGAATCCCTCCTGCTAATCATGAGGCCCAATCCTGAATAGTGAATGCTCCAAGAAAAAAACCCGCAACAAATTAAAGCAATTCTAATCTAGCCATTATCATTCATTCAGGACTACAGGTATCCTGTTTACAGTTCATTATATTTCAACTGACTTTATTGATTTTGAATAGATTTAGCAGGCACAGCATAATTATACCCAACAATGCAAATCCTGTAAGTAAAAAAATTCAATTTGTTAAGAGAGACTGAACATTTTGTAAGCTGCGTCAGGGAAAAAAAATGAAATGATATGGTGCAGTGCTATTCAGCATTGAGATCTCCCAGTCTTAGTTCGACATATTCAGAGGTTAGAAATAGCATGAGAAAATCTGCCTTCTCATTTATTCCCATCCCCAGTTCTAGAGGATGAAAGATGAACAAACAGGAGTTAAAGGTACTTCTTCAAACAAAGGCACTTATATGGGAAACAGCAGTAGACCAGAAGATGCTAGTTGTTTGTTAGCTTTATTTGAAAGACATAATTAACATTAATTTTGACAAGTAGCCTCTCCTAGGGGAGTCTGAGCTTTATTCACAACCCTTTACTTATGCAAGTAATCCTTATTTATAGGAAGACTCTTTGATTGTTAGAGTTTGCCTAATCCTGAGGAAAAAAACATATACTTGAAGGGGGGTGGTTTATTTAAGATTAAGAAAACAAAAGGAAACAAAAAGCTGAACTAATATGAGTTGTGGAAGACTACTGTTAAATTAATTCTTGCATTAAACCGTCTGTAGAGAAAAATCTCGCAAAACCGAGGCAATAGATTGGTTCATTACACAATGTGGCAGATAATGTCTGCCTTGTTATATTTATTAATAATGAAAGTGTTTCACCTTTTTGGGAGAAACATTATATTGTTTTAAAAAAAAATTTCTTTCAGGGTCTTCACAGCTTCCCTTATATTCTGTCAGCTTGTAAACATATTGAATGGGCTATGTGGGTTATCATATCTCTATCAGCCAATTTAAAGATGTGTAAAACATGCCTTGGCCAACTGTCAACCTTTCCTTGTCTTGTATCTACTGCCATATCAAGGTCATCAGGAGCTATGAATCCAAAAGGAAGAAAAAGAATGTATGTTCATGTTTTTCTATATCATGTATATAAATCTGTTTCATGTCTTCCCTTGATCATTCTCTCTATGAACAAGAAAGTCCAACCATTAAGTCTTCCTTTTCTCCTATGAGGAGGATTATTTTGTTTACCATTTTCAAATTGACCACATTTGCTTTGGGAATAGGACAGTGAGAACACCATATTCCAATTGCAGTCAATATTTTTTTTAATAAATTACTATTATATAATTGCAGTATATAATTATATAGTGCTGCCTTATTTTCAACTTCTTTCCTAACGGTCCCTAGCATCCGATTTTCCTATTGTCATCACAATTATACTCCAAAGTAACATTTTTACTATTATGATTTTGGCTATTATGATTTTACTATTGTGATTTCTGCCCTTAAGCTATCATTCTCCGCAAGCTGCTGGAGAATTGTCTGTGTTGCAGTGGGTCCATGAGACCGATTTCTTTGAGGCTATAGTTCAAGATGTGCCCACCTCACAGGTTTTCCTTCGTCACGGGAGCTCTTTCTATCTCAGGTAGTAACTGCTGTGAGGAAAAAGCAGCACCAGTATGAAAATCCAGTGATGAAGGCAAGCTGTATGAAGACCAGACCATTGCCACAGGAAGCTGTCATCAGACAGAAGCATTACCAGTGGTTGCCACAAGGCAGACACATTCTGGATAGTTTCATTTCTCATCCTGCCATGGTGCCCTCTATGTTTGGAACATGGTGGAGAGAGCAGTATTCGGGGGGGGGGGGTCTTTCTTCTAAGGGTCCCCTTCTTAAAGTTTTGTTAAGCTTTACCTTACTTGCTTGACTAAAAACCAAAACTCTCCTATTCACTAGCTATCTTATCTATTTTTCCTTTTCTACTCTGACTGCTATAGACAGTAGTTCCTCTGGCTAGCTAGAGATAAACTCAAAATTTGTTCATCTACAGAAACAAGCATACTGTGGCCCTAAACAAATATAGAGGAGGATGAGGCTATTGACCTCATAATACTGGGCTAGATTCGGCGGCAAATGTCGATCTAGCTCTGGTCACCCATGGAGCCGGCCAGCTCGGATCACATAACCATGTCAGCTGCATGGGTGAAGGAGGGGGAAATTGTCATGCTGCTACCATCCTCCCATGTTGCCATTCCTTCAATGGGGAAAGCCGCGTGCTCTACTTGCACACCACGCTTCCCCCTGTGTGAAGACATGCCGAAAGAGCCCAGCAATGCAGGGCATGTGATGGCGACTTCCCAACGCCTAATGATGAGCCAGAGAGCTGCCGCCGAAGATATAATGAGGTAGAGAAAGTGGACTATAACCATCCTGTTGACATTGTATGTGTGTGTGTGTGTGTGTGCCTTCAAGTCAACTTTCAACTTATGGTAACCCCTTGAATTTCACAGGGCTTTATTACACTGGGTTGTTGTGAGCTTTTCAGGCTGTATGGCCATGTTCCAATTGCAGTAGTAGTGCATTTTCTGGCCATACAGTCTGAAAAACTCACAACAACACAGTGATTCCAGCCATGAAAGCCTTCAACAACTTTCTTACATTAGTAATAATGAATGGAAAGAATTCTGACGCTGTAGCCATAAACCAATTTTATAACCATACTACCAATGTAGACATGATGTGTGTGCCACTGACATGACAATTCTGACATGTGTGTAAGTTTTCTTTGATGCTTCAGGAGAAGGAATATCTTGCCATGTCTTTCTTTTTCTACCTTGGGGTCTATACTAGCTTAGGTCTCCCCCTTTCATTGTCTCCCCACCTTTTTTTTCTTTTTAAAAAAATTAATTATTGTTGCCATTTTTACCAGGTCAGATTCCATTTTCATATTCTCTTCCTTGGATACTCTTGTCAGCCAGAATCAAAATACATTGCTACTTTGGATTTGGTAGAATGAGAAACAGATTAATCTTTGGTTCTCAGTAATGCAAAAGGGCAATGAAAAATGTCTTTGTTTAACATATTTTCCTCCCATCAGTGCATTAGTGCAAATAGTACTCTTCTACGTGCAACTGCTATGCTTCCTGCTGCTCTGCCTCCCCCCCCCCCTTACTCTCACCCTTTTATAAATGATAGATGGCACATCTTGTAGGGCAGTAGCTCTGTTCTACAGCAGGCAAGATAACGGAGGAAAGTGAAAGAATACTTAATGGTATATTCCCATGAGTGAGAGATGACAGCGTATCTCTCAGGTGGCTAAGCAAAGTGGAGCCACAAGTAGGTCAAGTAAGCACCAAAAGTGCTATTCTCTTTTCCATCCTCCCTAAGGGACCCACTTCCATCCATTTGATATATATTTATTTAACATATCTCTGAAAATAATGATGCACACTTGTACCTTTGTGCTGTATTGTCTTTTGTAATATCAAGTGATAGTTAAAATTATTTCGTCTGTGAATTAGGCTTGATTCCCACCCACCCCCTCAGGAATCATAAAACTACTTCAACTAAAGATCTTATGCTATAATTAATTTACTCTCCCAAAAGATGGTCTCAGTAATACTTGCATGATGCTTCAATGCTTTGCTTCCAAGAGATCACTATACACATTCAACTTGAAGTGCTCACTCACTTATATATATAATCATAGATCATCTGAAAAGAGCTCAATGTTTGCATCAATGACCTTTGTGTGCCCTGTGGGGGGCTCTTCTTGTAGCAAGGATGAGTTTCAGTTCTTAGAATCTGAGGGGTTGGCTAAGGAAGGGAGCAGATCTAAGACCCTTGGAAAGAAGCTGTTCTATAGACCAGTGGTTCCCAACGTTTGGTCCTCTAAGTGTTTTGGACTTCAGCTCACACAATTACTAATAGCTGGTAAGCTGGTTAGGATTTCTGGGAGTTGAAGTCCAAAACACCTGGAGGACCAAACATTGGGAACCACTGCCATTGACAAAGGCACTTAGCCCTGAAGAGAAGGCTGAGCCTTTGCCCAGTCCACATGACTGATGCCATCACTTGTGGCTATTAGGTGAAGTGCTCACCTACAAGCAGGATGCCCCAAATACAAGGCTTCCGTGGGAGGAGGGGATTTCCTTGAGTGAACCCCCACCCCCACCCCTACTTCCAATGAGACAATACCTATTGCTGACATCTTTCAAGGAGTCTCACAATACAGGAATATACGTTTCAGCTGTGATGTGTCTCCAAATGCCTGTGGGTAATACAACATTAATGATTAGGGCTTTTTATTTTAATATCAGGTAACCCTCTAGCCATAGCAATCCCCAACTTATCAAAGAGCACTATAGCAGCTTGCAGCAGAAGAGACCACAAATAGGCACCATCTTCATTAAGAATCTCCAACTCCTCTTTCCAAAAGCATATCCACCTTACATGGGCTCTTACAATGGGAAAAGAAGCCAGCCAATTGGAAGAAGTCTGGTTGAGATTGTAGCTTCATTATCATTGAGCATACGAACAAGAGTCTTTAACACTTCGCAACCCATCTGTGCCGTCGCGCCTGGGGCTGTACTTTTAGTGAAAGAGGCATGGACGCGACATCTTTCCCCAGGGGATTGCTTCTTGCCCTCCTTTAGGGAAACTGGAACTCCCAAGGACCAAAACACTGTAGATAACTCAAAAACTGGGTTTATTGTTCACAAAGGGGGTAAAAGAAAATATACATTACAGTCTTTGATTGTTTAAGTCCGTGGAGCTTTTCCAGATCCCTCTTTCTCTGGCTGTGAATGCCGGAGCAAACTCAGCCTCAGTCCAATGACCTATATCTGAAGACAAGAGTCTTCCTCTGTTGCCAAAGGACTGATGTGAAGGCGCTTGAGACTCCTCAACGTTGTTCAGGTTGGCCCTGAACATGAAGTGTGAGTCCCAAGGGTAAGAACCTCAGAATTGGTGCTGGGAGGTAACTTTTCAAGGGCTTTCCGAGCCAAGTCTCTCTCTCACGTCCATCTGGTAGAGAGCTTGCTGGTGGAATGAAAGGAGGAAACACTGTCCTACTCCAGGAAGAGGTGGAGCCAAACAGTTGAGCTGGGTGAGCAATATAACAGGTGCAAACAACATTGATTGACAGATATAAATAACCAATCCAACTACATTTACAGGGTAAGGGCAAAATCAGGCATGATACAATTCAAATCTTGCAATTTATAGTTTGACATATAGATGGCGCCACTCGCGGCGTCACACCATCCTAATGTTTTTAATCGCTCTGGTAATTTAAGTCATCAAAACTTTGGACATTTTGGCATGTGCCTGCATGATGCACAGCTCAGGGGCAGGTGGCTCTTCCTTACTTGCAAGTAGTAGGGCCACACCAAATAATGGCTTCTCCCCATGAAGAATTATGCACCTGTAGTTCTAGGCCCCTTCTACATTGCCATATAATTCAGATTATAATCCACATTATCTGCTTTGAACTGGATTATCTCAGCCCCCTTCCACATACAGTAGAGTCTCATTTATCCAACCTTCGCTTATCCAATGCAGCCTGCCTCCCGCACAGATCAACAACTGTTTCTCTAGACAGCAACGCACAGCGGGCCAACATGCCCAACAACAACATAAATGCAGCCACGCTCCCAATCAAGTGGCAGACTTGTTGTCAAACATGATGTTTTGGTGCTTAGTTTGTAAAATCATAACGTAATTTGACATTTAATAGGTTTTTCCTTAATTCCTCCTCATTATCCAACATTTTTGCTTATTGAACATTCTGCCGGCCCGTTTATGTTGAATAAGTGAGACTCTACTGTAGTTGTATAAAATCCACACTGAACTGGATTATATGGTAGTATGGACTCATATAATCCAGTTCAAAGCAGATACTGTGGATTATCTGCCTTTATGTTCTGGGTTTTGGATGTTCCTTTCACTTCTGAGCATTTACAGCTGAATGTATTAAGTCTGATGTCCAAAATCTTAGGGTCTGTTTTCCAGGCGTGCTGGCTCTGAATCCGCTCCAATAAAGACAGGCAGAGACCGAGGTCAGGATCAGAAGCTGATTTATTACATCGTTGGCCAAGGCAAGATGTTAGAGGAATTTTTCAAATTTGACATCCCTCCCATTTACTGGCAGGGACATTTTGTGGACATTTTATAGACATTTGAAAGAGTGGGCATTTGCTGTGATCCGCAACCTCATTGGTTTAAAAGTACATTCATGTAAAGTTTATTATTGGTGCATGGTGTTGCAGGAAAGTTAATAAAGATTTTATTGGGGAATTATTGGGGAATTATGGAGTTTGTCTCCTGTATCTGTGCCACCCCTTTTCACCCCCATGGAGCACGTCAGCTACAGGATGGGATTAATTTGATAAACAATGCTTGTTCATTAATATAGCTGGTGAAAGGGAAGATTTCTGTGATAAGATGATAGGTGATATTTCTGACTTGATGGGTTTAGGATGTCCAAAGATATATATCTATTGTATAGAGAAATGGAAAGGTGACATTCTCCCAGCCTATTTTGCCAAAGACTGGAGCTGAACCCTTGTTGGTATTTATGAGTCATTGGGAGAGGAATGAAGAGTTGGTTATGAGGTTGATTGTGGTTGTTCCTCTTGATCTTTTGAACTGAGCAAGGTTACTTGTGGTCATTCCTGTACCCCAGTATTTTGAGGGTCCCCGTTTTAGTACAAGTATATTTGTGCCATTAGCCATAGTGTCTCTGTAGTTGTCCTCTGCTCCTACCAGAAGGTTGTGTGGGTGCCTTCTGCACTGAGAGTCTCATCTTCTAGCATTCTTTTTTGTTTTGTCTCATCAAAGGGTTTTCATGATAAAATATCTTCTATAAGATGTTGTTTGTGCCTTCCTCTGCACGATACCAATGAGCGCTAACTACCACAATTTTCTCTGGAAAATCATCCACCAGTGTCACCCATAACTTCTGTGGCTTCCTATAGCTGTTGGCACATTTAAAGTTGCTCTTCAGCAAAAAAACAAACCAACATATTTAACATGGGAGATCCTACCAACATAACTCCTTAACTCACTGAAGCATGCCATCCCACCACTATGGAAAAGTAGTGCCATGCAACAGTTGCTGAGATCTTTTTCCTAATCAGAACCAATGGGTTCTCACAATTACAGTTTTCTCTCTGTATCTACAGATTCTGTATCCACAGATTCAACCAGCCATGGCTTGAAAATATCCAAAAAATTCTAAAAAGCAGACCTTGATTTTGTTATTTTGTGTAAGGAATACATACCATTTTACTACACCACTGTATATGATGGGACTTGAGTATCCATGGGTTTTTAGTGTCCACTTGGGATCCTGGAACCAAACTCCAGTGGATATTAAAGGCCCACTGTATGAAAACAAATAAGATTCATTTTATGTCCAGTACACTTTAGATACTTGCTATAGTATTCTAGTTTTTCAAAGTTCTGTCTTTGTAAGATTAAAGTCAAAAGGCCCCAGAATATGATGTAGTTTTAAATAATATGATGCTTGTTGAATATCTAATTAGGTATTCCATAAAGTTGTTGGTATGATAATACTCAATTAATGTTAGTATGTGTGCATGTGTGCATACATGTCTTCTAGCTGGTTGTCTGTTTATGGTGATCCCATGAGTTTAATAGAATTTTCCTAGGCAAGGAATACTCAGTGGTATTTTTGCCAGTTCCTTCTTCTGAAATATTGTATTAACTAGTAAATGATTTTCAGACCTTTTGATCAACAACAGGAAGATCAGAAAAAGATAGATCATTTAATCTTTCACAAACATGATAAGGACAATATCCTATACAATATTTGTAATCATATCACAAGAAATACGCAGCTAGACATTGCCTGCAGCCATATAGCTTTCTCATTGCCATTTTATCATCTCTGTCTTCATATGCAATATAATTTTAAACATGGCCAGTGTATGGTTGTTGCCTAAATGGGTATAGCAGCAGTGATAATCATGCAGCTCTCTTAACATTTGTTCCATATTCCCCACTTTTGGCCATGGGAATTGCAGTCCACTAATTCCCTACTCTGGTACAGGATTACAAAAACAGACTTCCTTCTGCAGTGCTACATTTGCATCAACTGCCTCTATAATCTCACAGGAGAAATATTCCCCTTTGTAAATATAAACAAATTGAAGTTGAGCTTTAAAAGCTTATCCCAAATAACAAAATAAAACAGTTGGAAAGAACTTTGCTTAGGCTAAGTCTAACCAATTATGGCCCAGTGTCCATTTCTAATCTAAGCCATGCCCTACAGTGAAAAGCTAGCCTCATACACCTGAGCATTCTCCAAGCAAAACACCCCATCCTTCTTCTTCTCAACACTTTTCATTTTAAAGTGGTTTGCACTCTTCTCCTGTGCAAGAAGATCTCACTTTTATGCTGGGGGGTTTGGGTTGAATTTAAGAGTATATTTTGATCAACCACATGAATCATTTTACAAACGTTGACCTGAAAGGGATTATACTCAACATTTGAAAAGGCATCATGCATTCAGGGCAACTGAATAAGTAGACCCACTAGTTGCATTATTAAAAGAAGTTGTTCCTATTTTTTTTTCCTGCGGCTGACAAAACCAAAAGACCCCTCTCAAATGTCAAAATGCCAATGTTGTTGAATTTCATGTAGGAGACAAAATTCCCAATGCTTCTACAGGTAAAACAAACTTTAAGAAGGATTCTAGCACTTTTGTAATGATGGAATAGAACCTTAGGCAATATACATTCATAATCTCTCAGGACGAATGGCCTTTAAAAATGCAACAAATTACTCCATTCATGATTTGTCAATTTTTCTGGCAGTCATATAAAATGCATGTAAGGCAGAGCGTAAAAATTGCAGGTTAGCAGGCTGATTTCATTAGCAATTAATTCTTTGTGCCAACTCTATATAATATCAATTATACTATTAGAATGGTAACTATTTTAGACCATGAGTCTAGTTGCTTCTCTATAACCCCTTTACTTGAGTTGTTTGCTCAGCCAGAAAAAAAACATCTCAAAGGTGCACTGAAAGGCATATCTTGATTTCCCCAGTGATGGGAAATCCTCTCGTTGCAAAAAGCCAGCATGCCTAATGCTATGGGCATTGCCAGGCAGAAAACTGAAACAACAACTCAAAAAAAGCCTTTTGCTTTTCTCATATGGTATTTGAATTGGGAACATAAAGCTTACATTTGCTTAAAATGAGCACTGAGCTTTGAAAATGTTTATCTTCTATTGTTCATCCTGTGTAACTGCATACATAGCTTCCCCTAATATATTTCATAGGACAAAAGTGTTCATTCTTGTGTGTGACAATAAGTGTGTTCACAAATGTGGAAAGAATCCTCTGTCCCGAGTAAAAGGAAATTGGAAAAGGATACTATGCTTATATTTGAAATATCTGGTACTTTTACACAAAGAGTTGACAATTCCACCATTTTCCTTTCTTATCACCTTCATTTAAATGTTAACTTCCATTAAATGCCTGCCATGGGAGAAGAAACAGAGAAGACCATGGAAAGTAAAGTTTTCGTATTGGCGGCGGCAGCACTTCCTTTTCTTTAGAGGCCCTGCTAAGTGTTCTATCGCCAAGACAAGCAATGGATGGAACAGGACTTTCTCTGTATCAGTACTCTCCTGACATTGTAAAAGAAGGACAACAGAGGATGGATTAGGATTTTCAAACCAGGACAATTGCGGGGTTTGTGGTCCTGCTAGGAGCCTAGTTCTCTTTTGCATCTGGCCAATTAATACATGCAGGCAATATGAAGAAAGCAGTCAAAACTATGTTATTTTTATTTATTTATTTATTTACAGCATTTATATTCCACCCTTCTCACCCCGAAGGGGACTCAGGGCGGATCACATTACACATATAGGCAAACATTCAATGCCTTTTAACATAGAACAAAGACAAACAAACATAGGCTCTGAGCGGGCCTCGAACTCATGACCTCCTGGTCAGAGTGATTCATTGCAGCTGCTCTCCAGCCTGCGCCACAGCCCGAGCCCATTTTATTCAACCATTTTAGATCAAATAAAAGATGAGGAATTGTCAAATTAACTCCAATGACTGGGAGACCTTTTTTCCAGGAGACCTTTTGACTGAAGGGTAGGGTATACATTCTTTGAATAAAATGAATAAATACCTGCAGTGATCTCATGATATGTGCCTCATGATCTCATGGTATGTGCCTTCAAGTCACCTGTCAACTTATGATGACCCCATAATTTCATAGTTTTTGGCAATGAATGAGTTCTTGCTTCTAGAATATAGCTTACAGCCCCTATTATTTGTTGGTGGTTCCCATCCAAGTACTAACCAGGTATGATTGTGCTTAGCTTTCTAAATTAGACAAGAACTGATGCCTAGAGTATTTAGGCCTCTCTAATGGGATTACTTACACCTAATTAATGCTACCATTTCCATAATGCATTAGTCCATAGTGCTGAACAATTCATCATTCCCCCATCCCATAACTACTAAGAAAATTGGAGAATTCCTGTGAGTCTTTCCATTTCTTCTTTTCCAAGCAAACAGCACTGACAGTGTATAAGCATGAACTGCATTCTATATACCTGCATTTTATGCACACGAAAAATGACATTCTGAACAAAATAAGAGAACCCAAGAGTAGCAAAGTACTCTACAATTATTATGTTCAGAAAAATGGTAGGACAATTACAGTTAAAGCACTGAGAATACCAAAGTGAATGGATTGCTGCAAGCTAAATGTATACATTGTTCAATTTATTTAATATGTTTAATAAAATTAATGTTTTCTGGAAATGCCCTTGGTTCCATGGATGACCAATGTGCACTCAAAACACAATCTTATATACATTTACTTTAAAGAAAGTACCATTAAATCCATTCAGGCTTACTCCCAGCTGAGAGAGCACTGTATATAGGACTGCAGGTTAAGAAGTGTGTGCCTTCTTGGTTTTTGTTATTTTCATAGGGTTTGCACCAATGTTGGCAAGTCTTTATATTTGTAAGTTAACATTTGGGGGACTCAAATCCCTGGGATCCAGATATCCTGTTCTGCTTCAGGAGATGCACAAATGTGAAAGCAAATAATATTTATTTTCAGATCAAGTATAAGTGCTATGAGATTCAACCCTAGGCTAAGGAGGTAAAGGTTCTCTACCTACAAGATGACCTGAATATATGAGGAACAAAGTTTCAAATAAAATACAGACTGAGCATTGCTCTAGGAAGAAACTAGAAGGAACTGTGAAGCAGTTATCTCCTAGGGACAAGCCTCAAGTTGCCCTTTTCTTGATAGATGTAAAATGATTTTTAGTCTGCAGATTAAGCATATTGGTTAAAATATTTTGAAATACTCCTGGCTAGTAATTCTTGTATTTCTATTATTATATTCAAGACACTTTTCCTGCAGCCTTGCCAATTTCAGTTCAGAGGGTTTTTCATTGTTGCTTGGGTTTCTTTCTTTTTGTATCAATAAGGATTTCTGTTGTGTTTTTCTATTTTCTTCATTGAATTTTGTGTGTACAGTGTTCCCCCGCTTCTTTGCAGTTCGCTTTTCGTGGACTCGCTATTTTGCAGGGAAACGGGGGTATATTTAAACATTATTTTAATTTTTTTGTGGCATTTCTTCCTCTTGCAAGCCCCGGGGAGCTAGTGAACCCTTCCCTACCAGTGCCAGCTGGGCCCTTGCTCCGGGCCCACCATGTTGCTCTGGCTGCTTCCCTGAAGCCAGGAAAGAAGGAACACTGCTTGAGCCGGATGAGTGAGTGACAGTGGGTGAGAGAGTGAAGGCTGGTAGTGGCAGCAAGAGCCTGAAAGAGGCAGCCAGGTCCGGCTTCTGCCTCCACTCCAGCTGGGCTACGCTGGGAAACTCCCATGGAGGACTCGGAAGAGGGGGCGGAGTCCTCCACAAGTCGCCACCGGCCTCACTCTCTCACCTACCCTCCCTCTCTCACTCATCCGGCTGGAGCAGCGTTCCTTCTTTCCTGGCTTCAGGCAAGCAGCCAGAACAACATGGCAGACCTGGAGCAAGGGCCCAGCCGGCGCTGGTAGGGAAAGGACTTGCAAGGGGAAAAAAGGCCACATAATAATTAAAATAATGTTTAAATATTAAAATTAAAATAGTGTCCCTATTTTGCAGATTTCCACTTATCGCAGGAGGTCCTGGAACGGAACCCCCGCGATAAGTGAGGGAACACTGGTACATATAGTATGGTACATATCTAATTGGATATTTTTAGGAAACACATTGTAGTGGGGAGGGGAGAGAGGTGGAGAGGATCAGAATCCTACCTACTGACATCACGCACCTGCTGGCATCGTGGAACAAAAGTGGGACTCATTGCACCAAGGTTGGTAGTTGGGATATAGCAGGATGGGTGCTACTGACAGGTTTTCATAGAATCATATGTAGAATCATAGAATCATAGAGTTGGAAGAGACCTCATGGGCCATCCAGTCCAACCCCCTGCTGAGAAGCAGGAAATCACATTCAAAGCACCCCTGACAGATGACCATCCAGTTTCTGCTTAAGAGCCTCCAAAGAAGGAGCCTCCACCACACTCTGAGGCAGAGAGTTCCAGTGCCGAACAGCTCTCACAGTGAGGAAGTTATTCCTAATGTTCAGATGGAATCTCCTTTCCTGTAGTTTAAAGCCATTGTTCCGCGTCCTGGTCATCAGGGCAGCAGAAAACAAGCTTGCTCCCTCCTCCCTATGACTTCCCCTCACATATTTGTACATGGCTATCATGTCTCCTCTCAGCCTTCTCTTCTGCAGGCTAAACATGCCCAGCTCTTTCAGCCGCTCCTAGTAGAGCTTGTTCTCCAGACGCTTGAACATTTTAGTTGCCCTCCTCTGGAGACTTTCCAGTTTGTCAACATCTCCTTTCAATTGCAGTGACAAGCTGGAAGGTGTCCAGAGAAGGGTGACTGTTAATATCTAGGGAATCACAGGAAGGAGAAAGCCATTAGTAGGCATTGTGTGATAGCTATTTGTCACCAAAGGTGATATTCTACCTGCAGTTATGGTTTCCCTGCCTCTTGTGATAAAATCCTTAGAAATGACCCCTTTGGTGTCATGGAGTGGGATTTGATGATGCTACGGAAGTCCCTTTTCATATCGATAAGCATGATACATTTAGCATCAGCCACTCTTTCAGGGTATGCCATTAGATCTAAAAAAAAAAAAAAAGTTTTACCAATTCTATCATACATACACACACATTTTTCAAGATTGTTCTGTCATCCAAAGATTCTTCCCCTTTTCCCTCAGGAATAGGGAAGAAGAGCCTGGCCCTCAAATTTGAGAACTGCAGTACTGTCTTAGCAGCCTGAGAAAGGCTTTTTGAAGAACCAAGCAAGGGTTAAAAGATTTTCCAGTTTGCAACAAGAAAAAAATAAGTCCAAATGTGCCTTGCTGTGTGCTACCTATACCCTTTTGCCTGGAAGAATTCACCAAGAAACTCAGCTGATTACTTCCACCACTGTATAATAAGTTCTTAGTCTGTGGTACATGTGGACATTCAAAGTTTAATAAATCTTCAGGGGACAGGACAGACCAGAGTCGGCAAAGCAGAGAATTAAGGTTCTTTACCTGGCGTTCCGATTAGTTTTTTTTTCTCAGATGCTCATTTATTGATGTGAGGTTTGGACTTTAATGCCATAACTTTAAAGCACAGCTTAGCTTGCTTGTGTAGAGCTAGTCATCTCCTGAGGTTTGTTTCGGAAGTGCTAGAAACCAATTTGCCTTACTTGCACAAGTGCTTCAACTCAAACTGGCAAAGTAATGGGTTCACATCACAGAATCATTTTTATAGCTGGTGTATGAGAATAAAATATTAAGAGCCCTAGGCTTACTTTTTGTATATGCGTGTGTGTGGGTTTTCTTCCCTCCCTTTTCCTTATGAGCATCCATAATATGGAGAAAACAGAGAATTTTATCTTTGACTACCAAAGGCATGCAAATTTGGGGAACTTCAAACCCTTCCCCTACAGTGCACCTCTGGACTAAGTAAGCCAAAGTCATACAGGAAGAGGCACGCAAGGGAGGAGACCTTGAATTTCCTTTTCAAAGCTTTCTGCCGCTATCCCTCACTGCAAGCAGAGATATGCTGTTCATTGCAAACACACAAGGATAAACAGAAGTTGTCACTCGTAGTAAGAACAAAGATGGGTGACACACATTCGGAAGAATCCCACTGGTATTTCCACTTAACCAGGCCTCCCCAAACCTGGCACCCTTCAGATGTGTTAGACAACAACTCCCATCATTCTCTGATGTACAGGTCAGTGAGGAAGCACTGTATTTGGGAAAGGCAGCCATATAAAGTTTTAAAGAAAAAATTAATATCTAACAATAATCACTAGTCTAGAGAATTTTAAAGTCAGACCTTAAACTCAAAGCTGAAAGCCAGGACAGTGTAGTGGTTTAAGCATTGGGACTATGTCCGTGGAGAACAGGGTTTGAATCCTTGTTTATCCATGAAAACCCTTGGGCTTAGGCAAGTCACACTTTCTCAGTTTCAGTGGAAAGCAAAGGAAATTCTCTTCTGAACAAGTTTACAAGAAACTATCCCAGGGTAACTATAGTTTGGAAATGACTTACAAAACAACCAAATTTAAATCGAATCCCTTAAAATTTGGCTCATCTATCATTTTAAAAAACCCACCGCTGTCAAGAAATGAATTGTGTTCACATTAACATAAAAGGAAAATGGTAAAGCAGGTATGTGCATATATACAAGCATGCAGACCATTATTCATTATAATTATTAAGAAGACAATCTAGTGGGCTCTTCAGAATTTGTGGTTTTGGAGGTTGTCTCTCTATGCACTATTCGCTATGCAGGTATGTGTGTCTGAGAGAGGCAGGCAGAAAAAGACATAGATCCCTCCAGTTTCTCTGCTTTTAATGTAATATAGAAAATGAGAGAAAACAGACCGTGGGACTACATTTTTAAAATCGCAGTGTAACTAAAAGAGCTTGTCTGTTCTTTGATCTTGAAGTACTTGGCTTGTAGAACATACAACTAGAGTAAAGCCCTTTTAAAAAAATTGGCAACTTTAAACCTTATTTGAACTACTGGCATGGGGCTAACCGGCATAGTCCTCAGGGGAGTTCCTAGTTCAGCAGAGAAGTGAACGATACCAGCATCCGCCAGGATGGTTTGGCAGCATCTGCCACCTTACCCCCACCTTCCCAATGAAGCGTTATCTTGCAGACATTCAGCTCCTTATTATCAGGAAAATCCATTTTCTTTTATTTAAACACTACATGCCACCTGGATACATTTGCACCAAGAAGTGAATCCAAACTCCAAATATTTTTCAAATTTCAAAATCCAGCATTGAAAAAAAGAAACAAACTACGCTGTGAAATCCGGAGCCAAAAAGAGACAGCTGTTCATGTTGGCAAATGCAGTGTACAGTAAAATTGGGTGGGATCTGGCCGCAAAGAACAAAGGGCAGAGCAGGGTATTTCAGAAGACCTAAGGCACCATCCATCTTAGGTCGAAAGCTTAGACTGAAGTTTATTGTGTCATTATTTGGATTAATAATCCCCAGGAAAGTGATAACTAAGTTTGACATTATACAATATGAACAGAGTTCATTTGTGTCGGAGTGGGAAAGCCAAATGCTCGCACAAGTAAATTGAAAAGCTAACCTGTCTTTAAATCATACCATTGTGTTCTGTTATTGCCTATATCTCCCTGCACAGCATGATCTTATATATTGTATGCAGCAATTAGGCTGAATAGGATAAGCGCAGGATACATTGGCAGCTGAATTGGGTTTTGCAGCTTTTATCATAGCAACACTCCCACGACAATTCTCCCCTTTTATAGACCAACCCCCTCCCCGCCCTGATGCCTTTACTTAAGAAACAGATGCTCCCTAAAATTTATACATATGTTCAGTAGAAAAGAGAGAAGAACAAGGCTCTGGCCTATTCCTTTATGATTGTTCACCTTAGTACAGTACGCTCCTCAGCTCCACAGAATCAATATACCTGTTTCATTGATCTATTCTTGTGTCTCCTGCACAAGCTGCATCCTCTTTCCAGTATCTTCATCATTCATCCCATTGAAAATAACAGGGTTCACTATTATACATAGTTTCACATAGCCACAAGAAGTCTAGGAACATATCCTCTGCAGGATAAAGAAGCCTTTGTGATAGCAGCATTCTACTTCACCTCATAAATGAGACTGCCTTTAAAACAGTGTTTTCAGCTTGCTTAAATAGCATACCTTGTGCTTCAGTGGGCAATCAGCCCTCCATATTTGCAGGTTTGGCTTTTGCAGATTTGATTCTTCACAGATTTGATTAAACTGGAAAAATAAAGAATTACCCTCCAACGAAAACTGGGTGATAAAAGTTCTCGAACTTGCAGAAATGGACAAATTATCTTGTCTGATAAAGTATAAGTCAATTGACATTTTAAAAAAGAAATGAGAACCGTTTGTATAATTCATAATGAAAAAAGAAAATGTGAAAATGCTTTTGGGTTTTGAAGGTTAAGTAAAATATTGGGATCGTAAGGTACAATGAAAAAGTCACTTAAGATGAGAAGTAAGTAGGATGATAATAGTCTTTTCATCATATGTCTTTAAAGTGGGAGGTGGAAAGTCAATTTTAATTCTTTATTTTTTTTATTATGGGGATTGTTTTTAGGTGGGGAAAAGAGGTGAGTAAGTTGTAATGGGCATATTGGTGATATAAATAAAGCAGCAAATTACTGACTGTATCAATTGCATTAAATATTTATATTATTGAAAAATTAATAAAAAGATACATTAATTTAAAATTGTTATCTCTTGGAATCTCTAGGTCTTTCTATGATCAACTTCCTCAGGAAAGCAAAAGTTGACCATAGAGTCATGCTGGACCCAGAAATTCCTAATGGGGCATTCTTCTAGATAAAAGGGTTAGGTAAAGGTTTTCCCCTGACATCAAGTCTGGTTGTGTCTGACTCTGGGGGTTGGTGCTCATCTCCATTTCTAAGCCAAAGAGCCAGCATTGTCCATAAACACCTCCAAGATCATGTGGCCAGCAGGACTGCATGGAGCAGTCCTTCCCTATTGATCTACTCACATTTGCATGTTTTCTAACAGAATTGGCAGAATTTGGGGCTAACAGTGGGAGCTCACACTGCTCCCTGGATTTGAACCACTGACCTGTCAGTCAGCAAGTTCAGCAGCTCAGCAGTTTAACCCACTGTGCCACCGGGGCTCCTTCCTAGGTTAAAACAATGACAATTTTTTCATTTGCAGTTTTTCTTTTTTTACAGGAGTCCTCTGCCCCTAAATCCCAACAAATGTGGAGAACTGATTGTATATTAGGCAGAGTGAGCTCCCCACAGGAGATAGCAAATGTGTGAGGCAGAGGGTAGTAGCCCAGTATTGGGGGACAAAGCTGAGAGTGTCACACAACCTGTCCTGAAACACCTGGTTTGCCTGCTGCCTTCAGGTACAATGGAGGACATTGTTTGCTCAACAGCTTCTAGTCCAGGCATGGGCAAACCTTGGCCCTCCAGGTGTTTTGGACTTCAACTCCCACAATTCTCAACAGCCTAACAGACTCAGGCCCTTTCCTTTCCCCCTCCTTAAGCCTGTTCTAGTTTGACCATCTTCAACATGTGGACTGTGTGTATGCATATATGTAACCCCTGTGAATTATTGGGTGAGGAAACCCTAAAGAAGGGGGAGGGGTGTTCTTCTTAGGTGAGTTCAAAAAGTATGAACTCATCTCAACACAGTCGTAATTTAACATCTGGATGCAGTCTTGAAGCTCTGAATAAAAGATGCACCGCAGGTGCAAATACATAACAGAAACTCTACTGTATAGAATCAGCTCCCTTTGTCTTCTCCTAAAAAAATCATTCTCTCTTATTCAAAGTGAAAAAGGTCTAATCCTTAACCTTGGCAACTGCAGCTCTTTCTGTCTTTTTGAATTCACTTAATCATAACAGCCCCTTCTTTAGGGTTTCCCCACACACTGGACTAAACCAATAATTCACCAGGGTCATATTGATACAGAAAGAAAAATATTGAGAGAGGGAGAGACTGCTTTCAACAACAACAACATCTCTAGTATTTGTATTAGCCTTATTCCCAAATGTGTGTGAAGTGGTTTGATGTACCCCAAAATCTATCTTCTTTATAAGAATAAAGTCCAGAGGCTGCTGTGTTAATTTGTTGCAGTGAAAACACACTGCGGTCTGTCAGAAGCTGGCCATAGAGTTACACTGGAGGACCTGGAGGCAAAAAATGCATGTTTCTCTATTCATAGTTTCACCACTTTCACAGAGGTCCTATACCCCTAGCTCCCATGACTGTGTAGGGCTGAGTTTCTTTTGATTAAATCCAATTTCTAAATTAGTATCTATACTTATAAATTAGTATATGCAATTTTTATCTCTCCTATAAGCATTGCCCTAATTCCATGGCATCTAAGGTCTTACAATATATAATGATATGGGGGATAATAAGAGAGTGGATTTGGATGTTCTGCATCCTGCTAGGAATTCAGAATTGGCTTTGCCGTGCTGGGTTTCCTCTTCTCCTTTGAAATTCACATGTGGCAGAAATCCTTGAAATGGTCAGCCTGCCTGCATATGACTCATAAGTAGAATGTATATAAATCTTTCTGACATAACAATTTTATACAGAGGAGTGGTTTCCAGGGCCACTTCCCTAAGCAGGGGAAAAAACCCCTATTGTAGCAAGCAGGCTCAGACAACCCTCAGAATTTCTGCCAACCAGAACTATCTCATTTTGACCCCCTGATAATATGGTGACATATTATGTTGCCGCTGTTCCCAAACAAAGCGGAGCAGATCAGACAGTGGAATTTCTAAAAGCTCTCCATAAACTGTAAACAAGGTTGAACAGGCAGGATTGTAATGAGCATTTTCTCTGCAGAAGTGATGTTCATGCAGTGAGAAGCCCCTCTGTTCATTTGATATATGTATCTCACCCTATGACATGCACCCCTTTCTCACCGGATAATTGCCATGGATCCACAATGGCATCCCATCATGTACATGCAAATGGCACATGCACCACAAGGCTCACTGCACTCAAGTTTGAATGTTGCCATTAAACAACAAGAAAGGCGGCAATATCACCCCACAAGTAGCACACACATACACACAGCAACCTGACTGAATGAGGTTAGGAATTGCTGGGGAATGCAACCGCACTGTGTGGTTTTGAAAGTTGCACAGTATGTCTGTCATGAGTTTAGTAATTTATAAAAACTTCTTATGAAATATATGACTAGACAAGTCAAGGTAATAATTAATTCCCTTGAGGAAATCCTCATTTCCCCCCCTTAAAATTCCGCTCTCAGAAAAGAAAAGAAATCATGAAAAGCTAGGAGATCACAGTGTAAGCTAACTGCCAATTAAACCTTCATGGGGTTACAGAAGTAAAAATGAAGAAGGCAATATAACTCCTGACTTGGGGGACAGGGATTGGATTTCTGAGATAACCTACAAAATGCAGTGTTTCATTTATCCTAAGTGCTCTTATCTATCCATACCATTCAACTGTGGCATAAAGCTGCCATTAATCTAGCATGGGTTACCCACACCTATTGTTATTATCACTTTAATAATGGAGAAAGACTTATTTTTACATAAAAATAGTAAAAATATTTTATTCCCCCATACCTTATTGTCTCTCACTGTAACTTGTGCTCAGTTATACTGTCTGAGTGTGTCTTGCCCTAAATGCTTGAGACCAGAAGGACTTTGGAAAGATTTTGAAATACACTTCTTTGTAAAAGTAAAATAAAAGTGTGAACATTGAGAATGTGAAAAATAAAATTAGCACATAGAGATCAATGCCTAATCTCAATCCTATGCCTCATCATTTCTGACGAAAGCGCACCAGAATTTGTACAAAAGTTATTTTCCTTATTTTGTATTTATTTTATCTGTCAATTGTAAATTTAGAATTAACTTAAGTGGCTATCTCCCCCACTCAAACAATTGTGTGTGTGAAAGAAAACATTGAAACCATGATAATAAATAAATAAATATTAAAACATTTGAAGAAATATGTCTTCAGGCCATCTTTAAATAATAGCTAGAATGGAAACTGTTTATAGTCCTTGTGACTTGCCTAAGGTGGGTTTCTATTAGTCATGTGCATTTGGGGCAAACCTTGATTTGTTTCATGTCCTGGCAGATATTTGTTTTCAATTTTTGGTGCTGAAAGATCCATTTTCTTTCAGCCCATTATTGGGGGGGGGGGAGGCTTCACTCGTAGGCCCAAAGCACCCAGGCCTATGTGTGCAGGCTTTGGGCCTATGCGCCCAGGCCTGGCAGGGCCTGCAGGCGGGTGCTGAGTAAAGAGCACTCCTTACTCAGCACTCGGTTACAGGCCCTGCCAGGCCCAGGCGCATAGGCCCAAAGCCTGCACACATAGGCCCAAAGCACCAGGGTGCCTGCAGCCGAGCACCGAGTAAGAAGGGTATTTCAAAATCTTTCCAAAATCCTTCTGCTCTCAAGCATTTAGGACAAGAGACACTTAGACGTAGGCCCAAAGTGCCAGGGTGCCTGCAGCCAAGCAGGTACCAGCTCCAAGCCTGCTTTTCGGATCGGCGTAGGCCCAAAGCACCGGGGCCTGGCAGGGTCTGCAGCCAAGCACTGAGTAAGGAGCTCTCCTTACTCAGCGCTCAGCTGCAGGCCCTGCCAGCCCTGGATGTGTAGGCCCAAAACCTGCACCTATAGACCCAAAGCACCAGGGTGCCTGCAGCCGAGTACAGAGTAAGGAGAGCTCCTTACTCAGTGCTCAGCTGCAGGCCCTGCCAGGCCCCAGCGCTTTGGGCCTATGCCGATCCGAAAAGCCGGTACTCGCTCCTGCCTGCCTTTTGGATCAAGTTTATTTTTGTTCCAGGAGGGGCCTTCCTGTTCCATGTCATCCGAATGGACGGTATGAAACGGAAACACAAATCAAGCAGATGAGACAAATTTTGGGCCCATGTTTAGTTTCTATGACTGAATGGGGGATTTGATCCCTGGTCTCCAAAGACCAACATCCAAACCACTACACCTCACTGGCTCTTTTAGCTGGTTTTTAAAGTCAAAACCAACAGCAGGAGTTGGGCCTATAAAGCTACTGGCAAAAATGCAGATTTTTTCAGTATCACAGTAATATGCTCTTACTTCTGTATATCTTACAAAACTGAGGAGATAATCAGCTTGCTAACCGGTTGATATCACCAATTCACTTCATTTTAGTTTAGTTGAAGTATATTAGATCAGGTAATGTTGGATGCTAGGGAATCCTTGTTTGCCCAGCAAGTTGAAGTGTGACCTCAGGCAGTTGTACAGAATCCCAAAGAAGGCAATTGTGGAAGAATGTACTCTTATCTCTGCCTCAAAAAGTTCAAAAGCTCAAAAACGGAAGTCTCCAAATAATAATATATTTTGCCAAAGCAGTTTTAATTAACTGAGTCAAATTGAATTTCAAGACATTTTTTAAAAGGAAACAGTCCTGCAGCTGGGAGGAGACAAAAGCAATGCCTAATTCATTTTGATATGCATAAACAATGTGCTTTTTAACATTTTCTAAAATATTTTGTATCTCACTGGGGTTAACAAAGACTTATCCTTACAAACAAAAAACAAGAGCTTTTGTAACTAGCATAAATCTTTACTGCAAGCCTCACAGGGAAATAATTCGACATAGTTTAGTTGCACTAATTAATGCTTAATGGAGTATCAACCATTAATTAATGTATCAATTAATTCATTTAACTGTGTCATGATGTCTATCAATTCTACTTTATGAAGAGTCACAGTGATTATTTTACATCCTTTTGAATTTTAACAATGGGATGGAATTCAAGTGGGCCATCAGAGGTGGTTAGACTGCCCAGCATAGTCAGTGGTAAGGAATGCTGGAAACTGCAAACAAACAGCAACAAAAAAAAAACACAAGGTTCCCAGCCTGTTTTAAAAAGAATTATTGGTTTCTTTATGTCCCCAATTTATTCTACTCTGGCCTCACTGCTAGCATTTCTCCCTTCTCTACACTCACATGTATTTCTCCCTCTCTCTTTGTATAATTGTAATGTTAAATTTAAGTTTATTTCATTTTTTACAATAAATACACTGTAACTATAAATTATGGTCTAAACTTCTGGCAAATTTGCTTTTGATCCCAGAAGGATTTGGAGGAGGAGGAAAGGGGGGAGGGTTTGTTGTTGTTGTTGTTGTTGTTAAAACGTGGCAAAACATTTCAGTTCCTACTATCTTCATCTGTTAAAAGCAAAACAAAGCTGCATCGAGGGTGGTAGCTTAGAATCCTCTATTGCCAACATGCTTAAATACATGATGGTGTTGTGTATTGGGTTAAGACTATAGGGATGTTAAATTCTTATGTGGATCCAGAATGCCAACAGAGATGTATATTAGATTCCATACTCACGGGTTATCTGCACCAGCCCTATAACCTGAAATGGACCAGAAGATAAATGTGGAAGTCTTTAATGCTGTCCAAATGAGCTGATGCCACTATCCCCTTTGTCTTTCACACAGGAGATGGAAAGAGTTGTATTGTGCCCATTGCTGCAACAAATTGACATTCCTGGAAAGGTCCAAGCCATTGTCACATACTTTTGTAATCACCCCCTTTCTTGTCCTTGGTCCCTTAGACACTTTTGCTGATGTCAGGAAAGGATCCCAGTGATGGCCAAGAGTTCCCCGGAGTTCTTCAGCCATCTGTTGCAGCAACGGAAATAGCAGGACTGGTAAGGGTGATAGTCCTGCTGGCCCAAATCATCTTCAACCCAACTGGACCATCTGGACTCCACCCCTGCTGCTGCTGCAGGTCAAGGTTGAACATCTGAACAGTCCAGAGGATTTCTGCTCCAGACTGGCTCTGGGTTTTTGGGTAGGTACAGATAAGCCATCAGATACAAAGAAGGGTGTGTCATTGCCATATCTAATGTGTTAGATCGAAATCCAGTTATTTAATGTACAGTAGAGTTGAATGTAAATTCCATTGAATCAGTGGAATTCACGTGTCAACTTACTGTTGTCGAAGGCTTTCATGGCCGGATTCACTTGGTTGCTGTGAGTTTTCCAGGCTATATGGCCATGTTGCAGAAGCATTCTCTCCTGACATTTTACTCACATCTATAGCAGGCATCTTCATAGGAGTGAGGCCTGTTGGAAAATAGGAAAGTGGGGTTTGTATATCTCTGGAAAGTCCAGGTTAGAAGAAAGAACACTTGCCTATTTGAGGCAAGTGTGACTGTTTCAATTGATCACATTGGTTAGCATTTAATGGCCTTGCAGATTCAAAGCTTGGCTGAGGGAATCCTTTGTTGGGATGTGTTAGCTGGCCCTGATTGTTTCATATCTGGAATTCCCCTGTTTTCAGGGTGTTGTTCTTTATTTACTGTCCTGATTTTAGAGTTTTTTACACTATAGGATGATAAATTCTTATGTCAGTGGATCCAGAATGCCAACAGAGACGTATATTAGATTCCATACTCACAGGTTGCTCTCATTTAGCTTCAATTGTTGTGAACTCAATTCAAAGACCAAAGTAGTTTGCACTTACTTAATTCAGCTGGAGAGGAGGAGGCAGAATCTGGTACTTCCCTGTAGACTCAAGTAAAAGTAGACTCTTCTAGTTTGTGTGTTGAGATATGAAAACTGGGATGTGTGTGGCCAAATGACAGACTGAGCTAAGAGAGTAATTACTTTTGCTGTCTTAACACACTTTGTCACTTGGCCAAATGCATCTCTTAAATATTGGAGAGTATGGTCTAATGTGAGAAAGCATCATAAATGCTGAGAAGGGATTACACATGCAGGCATTCAGCTCATACCAGATTCACAACAAGACTATTTTAGTACCTTTCCATTGTATTCCCCCTCAGGAGCAAGCAACTCATCTGCAGGCAAATGGCAGAAGTGCTTCTCTTTCCATTCTTCCTTCTTGGCATAGTAAAGACTGGCTGAAACTCAGATATGCCTTTTGGATGAAATGTGCAGGTTCTTGAGTTGCCATAAAACAAAAGTACTAATCCTGAGGCTAAACTAAGCAGAAGTACAGAGCCTGAATCTAAACTGTAGACCATATGGCCACAACATTTGGCCCAGTCATTCATCCTGCTTCTTGAACCTGTTTCTGGCTCCTGCTTTTTACACCACCTAGTCTGATAAAGAGTTCTGGACTATTTGAAAGTTTGTACACTTAAACATTTTGTTTCTTTGTTCCTTGTTTCTTGCAGTGGTCCACAACATGATGCTTCATAACATTTTTTTTAAAAAAAACCCTCAACTAAAATACAGTTAAATCCTAATGTTAAAACTCAGATAAGTAAATTATTATGTTAGAAGTATCATTGGATGACAACAATTCTAAAAGAGTTTAAAATAATAATGCACCCACTCACCACTATTAAAAGCCCATTCTTATTATGTTGTTGAAGGCTTTCATGGTCAGAATCACAGGGTTGTTGGGTGTTTTCTGGGCTGTATGGCCATGTTCCAGAACTTCAGAAAACACACAACAACCCATTCTTACTAGCTTGACTGTCTCTACCTACCAACAGAAGGACAACAGGATAGAGGGGAATTTAGCTTCTCATGGAAAAGAATTTTACAGCCTAAAATGTCTGAAAATGGCAGGAACAAGACTAAAGACTCTATCCCACTCGGTGGGAGGGGAGCATCATATTGCTGTGATGTTATTTATCATTCCATTTATCATTCCTCTTCAAACATTATCTTTTTTTGCCAGTTTTATGGAAATTATCGGTTTCCAGATTTATCCCATGAGCCAGTGTAGTCCCTGCCAAAAAGAAAAAAAAATTCCTTGGGGAATTACCATGCCAGGCTCATGAAGCAGGATTTTGGAAAATAAATGTCAATGCTTGGTAGCAGACTGCTCATAGGAATACCTCTTAGTCAACATCACTGAAGCGATTCAACCTGGGCAAATATGATGTGTTTTTGTGTGTGTTCTACAGTAATACTCTTGTTTCTGAGTCCGGGGGACAATCTCTGACTGTCTTCTTCTCTCCCTTCTTTTGTATTATTTCAGACATTTCCCTAATGAATCCTGACAGCGCTGACAGGAAGTTCCCCTGCATCATGCGAAAAGCTCCATCATCAATCATACCCTCAATGGATTCGAAGTGTTTAGAAACCGGGGGGGGGGGGGGGGGCAGTGAGGGATTAATTCCTAGGATCTTAAAAACTGGTCAGGCTCATAAGTGAAGTTTCAGCCTTTCAGATTCTCTGGAGCCAATAATATAGGGTTTTAGAAGTCAAAACCAGCACTTTGAATTGTGCCTAGAAACTTCATTTGGCTGGAAACTTCATTTGATATTGACAAACAATAAATTTTGATTTTTTTCATTAAGGATCAGGAATTATCTATGCCTCTCCTTCTTTTCTCAGTGTGCTTCCATGCTAAAATGCTCTACACACAGTAGGAATAAAGAGCAATATTTTTGCTGTTTTTAAAAATCATTCCCGTGTAAATGACTACAGAATAAAAAAAAACTTGCTCATGTGGAATGAATACGATTGTGCATTGCACACCTTGTGCCTTTACTTGTGGTGAATTTAAAGATATGTCATATAAGACACGTTTGAAGATTTGACATATCATTGTTATCTGAGACATGGCTTTCGCTTCATTGACATGCTGCAGGCAATAAAATGTTGCAGACCTTGCTACATCTGTGTTTTAACTTAACTTCTTGATGACTATAAATATGCCTGAATGGAGAGTTCAGAGAATGACCTTCCTTCTAGTGTGACAAGTGGCATTTGCTAGCAAATATGTATTATAGATTCTTGTTGAACCCTCTTCGCAGTTTTACACTGTGTGACTAAAGCAGGTAAGCTGGCATTACAGTTCCTGGGTTGCATTTCATGTATTTTTATTTCAATTTTATTTGTTCCGACCAGCTTTCGCCGTATCTCATCGCTCCACTGCTATCCTTTATGGATTTCCAATATTCCCAAATGCACAAAGGTCAGTGAAGAAGAAAAGAACTCAAGAGAAAACAAAAGACAACAAAGTAGGGTGGCGCAACAGACCACCTACAAATAAACCTATACAGAGTAGGCATTCTAGCTTTCAGAATTATACATAGAAATGGGAAATATGGGGCCATGAACAATCCTAACTTTGCTGTTAAAATATATATCTGTACACTTCAGGATGTCTAGTGTTTTCATAGCTATCCTTCCAAGTCCTGAGACTTTGCTTCCATGCTATGATTCTTATATGGATTCTGAACAGGTTTGGCAGAACCTGGTTTTGCTGTGCAGACAATTAGATTTCCAGGTTGTTGTGAGTTTTCTGGGCTGTATGGCCATATTCCAGAAGACTGCCATTTCTGGAAAAGATTCAAGGCCAGGAAAGTCATGATATTAACCACAGAAGGTGGCTCAAACTACTTCCAGAATCTGTAGTATCTGTTGCTTGACAACGGCTGAAGAATGCATTTCCCACCATTTCTGGGCAAGATATTATAAACGCTCTTGAAGTACACAAGGTGGAAACAAAAAGGGAAAGTGACAGCACTGGAGGTAATCAGTTACCTGTCCCAGGGATTCAATTGGCTCCCTGTTGTCCAGTTATGCCCTTGGGTGTTTTTCAGCAGCCCCCATCATGGTGGATGTGTCAAAAGTGTGTTTCACATTCTGCAGAGCCAATTTTGCCATACAACGTAGTTTAGCTTTGGGGCTCACTGCAGTCCGTTAAGAGTCTTATTTCACTTTCCCGCAACTTTGCTTGATGCACTTTACACTCCTTTGGTGGCATGCATTATCTAGCTGGTCAGTGCTAGGTTGCTTCTGATTCCTTGATTGCAGTTTCCACTGTGAGTAATGTCTGAGCCAAGGAATAGAAAATCTTGTTGTGAAAGCTGGACAGTGAAGAAAGCAGACAGGGAGAGAATAAATCCATTTTAGATATGGTGCTAGAGAAGAGCTCCGTAGTACCACATCTCAAGTAAGTGAGTCCTTCAGCAAATCAAGCCTGTAACTCTCCCTACAATGACTACAGCGTCTGTCATATGTCAGCTATATCAAGAGAAAGCATGCCTCCATAGAAAAGACCATAATGTTTGGTCAGTTAGAAGTCACTTGGAAAAAATGAAGTCCACATTCCATGTGATAGATTGAATCCAGAAATCAATCAATCAATATGGTTAGGAAATTATTCGTATTACCAATTGATAGTGCATTGCAAACAACAGTTTGACATTAGGTATAAATATACTTATGTCCAAATTCCATGCGTATTAGTGTAATAGTGCACTGTGAGGAAGAAAACTGCAACAATTTGACAGCCTACAAAAACAGTTTATGAATGTAGTCAGGCAGAGTTACTTGCAAATTGTTTTGCTATTGATTTTAAGTTGACTTCAACTTATGGTGACCCTGTGAATGCAACAGCTCAGGTCTTGTTTTGCAAAATGACCATGGCTATATTGACTGAGTCAACCCATGTGTAATGTGGCCTTCCTATTTTCCTGCTCCCTCCTCACATGCTGGATCTTTGCATGTGGGGATCTTATCCAGTTTCCTCCTAGCTCACCTTTCAATTCCAAGTCTTCTTCTGATTTCTTGACTACAGTCTCCATTTTGATTGATGACTGAGTCAAGGTATAAAAATCTTTAACAATTTTGATGTATTTTGATTAATTCTAAAGTACACAAATAATCGATGATTGTTCATTTTTATTTTGTTTTTTAATTCAGCAGTGATTGTGCTTAGTTCCTTCACTTTCAACAGTAGTTGTTTCTTTGGATTTTTTCTAGCAATATGGTGTCATTTGTGTATCTTTAGTTGTTGAGTTTCTCCCACCAGGTTTCACACAACTGTCCTGAAAGTCTAATTCTGCTTTATGTATGATATGTTCTTCATATAAATTAATCATACAGGATGATAAAATACGGTTTTAGCTAACTCCTCTTGCCAGTTGAAAACTATTTTTTTTTCTCCATACTTTGTCCTGACAGTGGTTTCTTGTCCAGAGTATAGGTTAATCATCTGGATAATCAAATGTTATGGAACACTAGTTTGCAGAGAGAATGGAGCTTCTCGGTCTTCTGCTTCCAATTATATAGTATATTTGATTCCTGTATCACCCATCTGGTGACCTGCACATATCCAGTTGTCTGTTTGGTTACCTGAAAAATGTATTTGTAATTAAAAAAAAACATTGCTAGCTTCTAAAAGAATCACTCTCCTGCCTTATTTCTTGATTCTAAGCCACGTTTCCTAGCAATATTTGGGTTTGGTCTGTTTCCTACCTTTGCATTCCAATTGCCTAAGGTTACCAACATGTCCTGTTTTGGTCTGTGATCAATTTCCTCCTGGACATCAGCACAGAATCTTTCAGTTTTGTCCTATTACCTCTGTAGTTAGAGCACAAACTTGAATTATGGTTATTTTGATAGTTTTTTTCATGAAGTCTTAATGATGGTATTCAGTCATACTTTCCATTGGATCCCTTGACTGCTTTTGCCTACTGTTAATGCTGCCCTGTTAATCTTAGACTGTAATTTCCAGTATAAAACACAGTTTATTTATCTCATTGAAATGTTCCATTCCTGTGTACTTAATCTTGTTTAAACCAAGTACTGTAATGTCTATATGTTCCATTTCTTGTTTTACAAGTTCTTGCTTTTCCATTCATGCCTCCCACTTTCCATGTTACTACTTTGTACAGTCTTCACCTTCAAACTTTCCTTTCAATTTAGAAGTAAAGCTTCCAAAATGCTCAGCCACTTTATGGCAGTTAGCCAATAACCATCCTAAACTGGAGTTGGGTTGGAGGGGGGTAGGGAGTTAAAAGGTAACTTTTCTAAATTCCAAATTGAGATTTACTAACATTCTCAGAATATATTTAGGATTTACATAAGTATGTTAGATGCCATCCAGAATCTTCAGATTCTGAATATTAGATTCTTCACTCTTTGAGGAAATCTGTACCATTTCAACAGCTATTCCTATAATCAAGGAAGAAGAAATGAACAAATGGGAATATTAGCCACATGACATTTCTGTTTAGCTTCTAAGCTTTCAAATGAATGGATGGGTCACAGAATCTTTACTTCTGCCCATCCATTCATTTGATAGCTTAGATGCAAATCAGAAATGCCATGTGGCTCATCTTCCCATTTGTCCATTTCTTCTTCCTTGATTATAGGCATTGCTGTGTATGTTAGTGATCTGGTGTGGACATTCACTCACCAGAGATGATTCCTCAATTCTTGATGCAAAATTCATTTTAAACAGAAATCTTATGCTTTAAGACCTCATAATCAAACTCCAGTTACTTGAGTCCATGACAATGCCTTCACTGGGTGACATAATTTTGGCATCATTATTAATTTATTTATATAATGTGTTAGTGTAATTATGTAAATTCCACATTATTTGAGGATGTAGGATAAGCATTTAAAAATAAATTCTGATATTTGGAGAGGAGGAAACTGCTATGAGCTATCAAATATATTAAATATATTAAGAAGGCATTTCAGAACAAAAGCAAAATAAAATGCAAACAGATTGGTGGCCTGGATTAAATGTTTGCAGTATACAAAAGCGGTTTAATATACAATTAATGTCAACAGGCTTAGGTAAAGAAACGGAAATGATGCTTTTCTCAAGTATATTCTATTATCATTCTCTGACCACAACTGCGTGGGGGAGAAGTCCGGCATTTGAATTCCTTGGGTTCTTCCTCTTTCCTCAGTCACTTACTGCATAAATAACCCCTTGTCAGTCATCCTAGGCCCTCTCTGCTACATATTTACAATAGAGGAAGTGCCATATTCCCAGAACACCAATAGCCAGCATAAAGGGTTGTCAAGTGTTACACGCATCCACAGCTCACTGAGTTTCTCAAGCATCCAGCTGAGTAGCAGAAAGGCAGCCATGAGAGAGTCCCTTGCAAAGAGTGTTTCAGATGCCAGAGGCCAATGTGCCACCTCTTCCAACGGCCATCAGGAAAGTTCTAATGGGAAGGGGAAGATGGAGATTATTATTCTTACTTTCCACCTGATAATTCTTATTTTCCTAAGATGGGAGTGAGAGCATTTTATTGTTGTACATGTTGTGTAATGGGTGAGGGATGTATTTAATACTTCTATCTTGAAGCTAAAGTGCTGGCCAAATTCTGGCTCAACATACGTTGGTTCTAGTTCTCAGTCTTGGTTTACTAAAAACCATTCCTGTGCCCTGAGTTGGATGTCATCAGTTCACTGCGGTAAAATCCTTAAAGTATATACTTGTGCCAGCAGCTCAGCAAACTCCATACAACCTGCCTAAACACAAGAAACGTAAAGGTTCACAACTATGTTTCTTTCCTCCCGAAGCTTCTCTCTCTTTAAAGATTAGACAGTTCACTCTTCAGCTGCTCCCAGAGTTTCCATGGTTCCCCACCCCCACCTAGTCCTTCTCCATGATTTCAAAAAGAGGGTTGATCTTTAAGAAATGCATGTGATATTAGTTTTCCGTTTTAAAATAATCACATTATTGCAGACATTTTAATAGCTGTAGAGGTTGCTATGTATTAACATGATTCATGGTCCTTGACAGCAGTGTCTCCGAGAATCCCAGAGGAATGCAAAATACAAAACTCCACACACGTTCAGATTTTACTGCCTGCAGCTAAAAAAGGAGGGGAAAAAAACCTCTTAAAACTGTTGAAACCCGTCAACTTTAAAAGCATTAATAGATGGTCCTGGGGGATTCAATCTAAATCTTAATGTGTAAAAATCAAGTTAATAACCACAGAGATTAATATGGTTGCATTTGATTATTGTGATAATGCAAACAATTAGTACTGCTAAAGTGAGATATATTAGCCTCCTACTTGCCCCACACATCTGCAAAGTACTGGAAATAAATGGGAGGGGGAACTCTGTGCAAGCAAATGGGATTTTTCTTCTTTTTTGCTTTTGTCTTATTCTCTGCATTCTGTGGTGCTGAATTTTTAAAAATTGTAATATTCAGTGCCAAATGCTCAAGTTTCCATTTAAAAAAGAGAAAAGAATAGCTATATAAAGGGTGTGTGGATAGAAAAGGGCACAGGGACACCGTGTTGCAGTTTAAAATTATATATAAAGTGAAGTGTGTGAAGGGAAATTTTCTTGGCAATTCTAAAGAGCTCTCTGATATCTAAAGGTTTTTAACACAAGTATAAAATAGGTTGAGAACAGCATTAAAAAAGGTTAACACAGTCCTAACTTCCTCCTGTTTGGTTCTAGCACTTTATTCTACTTTGATCCAATTATCTACGATTGCACAAACCCGCCCCTCCCATGCATCTTGAATCGGCCCACTTTTATCCTGGAATTGATAAGTTGATTATTTTAAAGATGTTTTAAGTATTTGTTCTTTTATGCATTTTAATTCTGTAATTTGTACTGTATTTTAATTGTACGCTTGTTTTCAGAGCTTCGTCCCCAAGTAAGCCGCCCCAGTCCCTTCGGGGAGATGGAGGCAAGTTATAAGAAATAAATTATCATCACCATCATCATCATCATCATCATCATATAATAAAATAAGAATACTATATCCTTCATGATGACCATCATCAAGTCAACTTCAGTATGTGCTGTACTGTGAATAAGAGGAAACCCAATGTGGTGTAATGGTTTGAAAATTGGGTTACAACTCTAGAGATGAGGGTTCAAATGACCCCTCAGCCATGGAAACTCATTAGGGGCCCTTCCACACAATCATATAACCCAGAATATCAAAGCAAAAAATCCCTCAATATCTGCTTTGAACTGGGTTATCTGAACCTACACTTCCATATATTCAATTTCAAAGCAGATATTGTGGGATTTTATTCAGCTGTGTGGAAAGCACCTGGGTGACCTTATGCAAGTTATATCCTCTCAGCCTCAAAAACCCCAAGTGATTGTTGTTTTAGGATTACCATAAATTGGAAACAGCTTGAAAGCATGCAACAGCAACATGAATAAGAGAGCTCTAACTTACTCTATCAACTCCACTGCTCAGGTCTTGTAAACTCAGGGCTGTGGTTTCCTTGATTAAGTCTATCCACTTGGATGCAGTCTTTCTCCTTTTCTGCTATCTCCAATCTTACTGATGTCGATCACACAAGCCCCCGCACTCACACTACTTTGACACTCAGCTGATTACTGCCAGGAGTTCCACAGACTCATAAAAAAACCTGTATTTCCAATCCACATAAGCTTCAGTCACTCAGAAACATTGAATCTCCTCTTCAAAGCAGCTACAGTAGCTGAAAACCACAGGCAGCCCCTCTCAACCAAAGCTCCATTGTCCTTTGCTAGATTTTAACCAAGAGTAATAAATTGCATCCACTTTCTGCTTTCACTTCCAGCCTGCAAAAGAACTCCTTTTGCAGGCTCCTTTTGCAACCCAAAAACTGACAATAAACACTTTTCCGAGCCATGGATTTCTGCTGGCTAGGCCGAGGTGGTTCAGGACCACCTCGGGATCAAGGAAATGAAGTCTCGCAAACCGTGGATACAGAATCCCACAGGGCCCCCATATGCACGTCTCACAGATTTGCTCTGGACCAACTCCATTTCACTCCAGAAGGCTTTTTAAAACAAACTGCTATCTTGCTTTTTGCCGCAATGGCCCCGGTCCCCCTACTGACAGATGAATTGGCTCCCCTTTTATGAATGAGTTGCCCTTTATGAATGAGCATGTACAACGCGATCTGGAATGTCCTTTTGCGCCTTCCTATGAACTCTCAAGGTATCAGGGACCTCCTTTTCCCCTCCTGCACGAACCCCTTTGTATCCCTTGCACCATCTCCCAGTCCTAAGGGAACCCCAAAAGCCTTCCGCCTGCTGGGCTGCAGGGAACTTTTAGGATCCCTTGCTTTGTCCCCTATGAGAAACACAAGGGAGATCGAAGCTCCCTGAAAGCCCCATGGATGAAATTTGTGTATGTCTTCCAACACAATGGGGATGCTGGATCTCATTTCTCCCCCATTGTGAGTCCCACATGTGTTATATAAAATTGTATTTTATGATATCTTGCCCCCATATAAAATGAAGCACAGTGACCCCATTGTGAACTTTGGTCAACATTCCATCCTGACTTGGGTGCCACCAGCCTGTCCCAGGCCCATATCCTGACTCAATTGAGTTATCATGATCATCATCTGGAAATATCACAATGGACTCTTTCTTAAGCCTCGGAGGGCAAAGCCAGACCACTTACGAATGGAGCAACCTTTGGATATTCTAATCCTTTCACATGAATGGCATTTCTCCTCTGTGAAAAGGCAAGGTATGCCACAGCTGTCAAGACAATGCCATTTCCCCTTTCCGGATTATGAATCACCTAATCTCATCAGGAACACCGATACTGCTGACTCTGGGACAATGGAACTGACATCTAAGTGTTAGATCCCCATTCAAGAGACGTGTTATTCAATCTTCTTCTCAATAGGACAGGTCCAGCTTGCAGGGCCTGGAGGCTCTTGCCAGACCGCTGGACAATAGACCCAGTATAGGGTCACTCATTAATCCTTTCATCAACATATGATTGCCTTTGTTTCTCCTGCTGCCATGCCTCCATCTCACACATTGGCCAGCCGGGGAGAGACGTCACAGGAGGGGCTCACGCTCCCATTGGCTGAGGTGTGTGAGCCCCTGGACCGCTCCTCCCAGCCTCTAACATCAGGGATTCCCCTGACCAATCAGCATAGAACCAGATGGGTGGGCGGGAGAGGGAAATTCAAAATGTAAAAAGCATAAAATGTGGATTTTCTTGTGTAATGGTTCTTCTTGAATCTTACTGCGACTGTCATCCTGCTCCAGCTGGACCAGAATAAACTCGGTGGCCTTTGCTTCGAAACTTGGTGAGACTTTTATTGGGAAATATGGAAATCTTTATTTGCTTCTCGCAAGCTCGCCAGGTGTTACACAACCCTCCTTCTGGAGTCTTGTGCTGGTCTCCACTTCTAACGAGGCCCCCAAATCTTTGATATCTATATCAATACCAAACAATAATATGGTCTTTTCCTATGAGTCATGTTTTCTAATATGTCTGAAGTATGCTCAAATCCATTTCTACCTGTGAATTGTCTTTAGGTTCTTATGTATAAGTAAATCTCTCCTTAAAATCAATGTGTGAGATTGTGCAGTGCAATTCTGTGTATCTGCCCCAAAGCACATTTCATGGAATTCACTGGGACTTAAGTTCCAATGTACATGGGACTCAAAGCACAAACATTTAGTTGGATTATACTCCTGTGTTCTGGTAAAGTAAATGGTGACCCTGTAATATGGCATTTTTGCATTCCTTTTACAAAGCACTTTAAGCAAGAAAGACCATTTTATTGTTTTGCAAAAATGAGAACCTTGGGATTGGTAATTAATGTGATTTGAAAGAAAAAGCTAAAGAAGAATACAAATCAAAAGATTTGCATTCCCCATAATTTCCTTGAGTAGTTATGTGTGTTCATAAAGAAATAATAGGTGTTGACAGAAAAGAAACACATGCAACTATATAGATTTGTAAAAACCTCACCATTAAAAGGGAACTATGGACCAAGATCAACTTTTGTAGTGCTAACTGTTGTGTCCTTCAGAGTTTGGTTAGTGATCATATTCCTTTATGAGTGTGCAAGCACCCAAAGGTCACTGGATATATTTTTAGAAATGCAGATTACAACAGCAATAATAAACATGAGGGAATGTATAGAAATACGTTAACATTTGCTCTAGGTTTATGGTGTATTTTCATAAGCACAGACATAAAAAGTGAAGTAAAACCATTTGGCACAAGAAAGAAAGAGGAAGAAAAGAATATGGACATCAAGGGTACCATTGCAGAGTTTTGCATTCTCCCAAGAAGATATAAAATTCACAAGTCCTGGAAAGACTTTCTAAGTATGTCATCTTATGTTTGCCACCTCAAAAATATGTTTAAATGTCAAGAAAAGCAAAGAAGGAAAAAAACAGGCAAGAGAAATCCTTAGATATTTAGAATTGTTCATACCTTCATTTTGACTAGTCTTTAATATGTCAATTGGCTTTGCCACAACATTACTCATAGATCGAAAATAGGTAGGAATAATGCTGTCATATTACTTTCAGCTTAAATACCCCAAATGCGCCAGATCTAAACTGATCTTGGAAGTTAAGCAGGGCCAGTCCTACTTAGTGCTTGGATGGGAGATCACCAAAGAATACCAAGTGCTGTATGCTATATTTTAGAGCACGGGTCCCCAAACTACAGGCCACATGCAGCCCGCTAAAAACATTGTTGCATGCTCCAATAGGACAGGCAGTGGCAGCAAAAACACCCGACGGGCTGGATAAATGTTTTAGTGGGCTGCATATGGCCTGTAGTTTGGGGACCCGTGCTCTAAAATATAGCATACAGCACTTGGCCCTGGTCCTGTTGATTTGTCCCCATGGCAGCGAGGTTTGTCCCCTCCCTCGCCCTACATGCGCCTTCAATCTGTCAGGGATCCTTTATTGCGCTTTTTGTGCACGAAGGCAGAAGGGGGTTGGACTAGATGGCCCAAGGGGTCTCTTCCAACCCTCTTTATTATTTTATTTTACTTCAAAATAAGGTATGTGTAGCGTGTATAGGAATTTGTTCATATATATATATATATATATATATATATATATATATATATATATATAGTCTGGCCCTCCAATGGTCTGAGGGAGAGTGAACTGGTCCCCTTGTTTAAAAAGTTAAAAAGTTTGAGGACCTCTGTTTTAGAGGAAGGAAAATGATGAAACCGCCTCTGAGTTTTCCTTGCCCTATGAAATGCATGTAGCCATAAGCCACAGATCGACTTAAAGGCACATACACACAGAGACATGGAATACAAAACAGTCACAAATGTTTAACTTTTAAACTTGTGCATTCATTGCTGCAATCCTAAATTCTAGGAAATTAAAATTTCCCATATGGAAGTCTTGTTCTACTTCATGCTACTCAGAAGCATTGCATAAGAATAAGAAAATATCTGTGATGTCACAAACATGGCTGTTGTATTATTTTATGGTACACATTGCATTTCGTTTTAGTGACAGCTTTGCTTTTTGTGTTGCATGCATGGAACTCACCCTTCCATGCATGCAGCCCTGCATAATAGATAAGAAGCTATTAAACAGTGCAACAGTTGCAACTCCAAAATATTTGTTTACTAGTTTTAAGCAAAGCTATATGAAATGCACATATTGGTACCATGGAGAATAACTGTCATCAGCTCCCTGACTTTGAGCAGCCTCTTGACAGTAGCTATCAGCAGATTTAATTTATTTAGTCTAATTGTGGGTTTGTGTGTGTGTGTGCTTTAATTTTCTGCTTCAGAAATGCAAGTTGGCTCAAAAAGAAGTGAAGCATACAATTCCTTTTTGTGCTGTTCACAAATTACAAAAATATTCCTTAACTCCCAGAATGTGAGTTATATATTTGGCTATTTCAAAGCTTTGTTTGTTGGTTAGTCACCCGGTTTGTGAACATAGGTAAAAATGTAATTACTGAGATGTGTGTATTCAATAACAACCCAGCCTTCATCACGGTTTGCAAATGGTCCCCTCACCTCAGAAGCTTCGTTTACGTTTCCTTCTGACTTAACTTTCTTCAGTTTGTCTCTGGGGTTCATGCAATTGTTCTACTGTCTTCCAAAATAAAAGTTTTTTGCTTTTAACTTGATTTAAGAATGCGTAATTAGAAACACAAGTAAATCTATGTGCTGTTAAATTTGTCTCTCACTTTTTTGCAATTCTGTTGTGTTATGTTTTCATTTAGTGTAACTGAAATTTAACATATATGAATTCTGTACCATTTGTATACTAATAATTAGAAAGGGAGAAGGGTGGGATACAAATATGTGAAATAAATAAATAAATAATAAATTAATATTTCACTATGAGAATATAACAGCAAATCCTAAACACACTTGGCACTTGAATAAAATAGCCAGTCCACATGAAGGCCACTTAAATTGTGCATTCAGGTAGTCATTTACAAGCACCAGGATTGGAACATTTCTCTTAAATCACTACATAGGCTCCAAAGAAAAGGTTGCCCTGGATTGTCTTATGTGACATTGAATGGAGACTCTTAAATCCAAAGGCTGCAGTACAAGCAATACCAGTTAGAGCATATTTTTGACATTGACACATTAGCTAACTAGCACAGCTACAAAAAAAATCTAAATTGCTGTTATTTATTTGCATTGAAAGAAATACAGCATGTGCCCGGTACACATTTTCCTAGGATGAGGAGGAAAACTCTAGATTTTCAAAGATGATTTAATTATATTACACTTTTCAAAATGCAATCGACATAAATGACAGTTTGCGATATAACTCAACAATTCTGCTTTTTAAAGGGGGGAATCTAAAACTGAGTCTGCCCGAAGGGGAATTTGTGAACATAATTATGCCTGCCATATCCTTGCCAAAAGATTGGGCAATGTGAGATGCACCCATCCTTCTTGGAACAAGAGGATTTCCTGCTGTTTTTTTTCAGTAGTGACCTAGAAGGAGGTTAATGATTCCAAAGAATGACTTTTCCCTTAGGGAAAATTTAATCTTCTGACCCTTTTTTCTCTATCTTTCCATTTCTTTCAAGTCACATTCATTTAGCTTACATCACACTGTTTTATTTTCTACAAAAAGTGTTTGCTTTTGCTTTCCTTTAACTATCAAACAGGTTTTGTTTCCAAACTTGTATATTGCCCAATGTACAGAATCTTGAATTATCCCAACTTTGAGATTGTGGATGTAATTTAATAACATGAATATCAGCCTTCAAAATAACATTAACAATTACTTCCAAAGATTACTTCCAGTATAGCTTTGCAAGGCTTCCACAGAAATTTGGATTTTAGTTTTGGGAAGTGGGGAGTAGGAAGAAAGGCTAAAAAATTAAGTATTGCTTTTATTCTTTTGTAAAAATCTGAAGTAAACACAATGACAACGTAAACAGTTAACCAATGACTATCAAGTTTTTCAAATGTAAGGTCCTAGAGAATTACCCAATTAAACTGAGTTCCTTGTAGACCAAGATCAAATTTATTGTATAAGTAGAGGATTTTTTTTAGAGTTTTTAAAATAGTATTTAGTTATTATTCCCTGGGATTAGCTCTTTTGGTGCAAAGAATATTGGGGGATAAGTGGAAACAGACTTTGCCTTGTGCTCTGATCTATCAGCTTCTTTTTTCAATATGTCTTTCCCTTTATTTCATCACTATAACAAGTTGATTAATTCTCCATAAATGAAATAATTAATGCTAGGCCTCCCAACCTAGACAATTAGTGCAACACCACAGAAGGAATAAAGCAGGAGAAAAAAAAACAACAATAAAAATCTGATATAGTGGAGCAAGCCAGTAGCCCATCTTGTCTTCTATCTTTCTGTTTCAGATTGTGCTTGGTGCCTGAGGCTTTTGGGACTGGTGTAAATGTCACATAATATACCTAATTGCGATACTCTGCCACTGAGGCAAACTTCTCTCTGACCTCACTTGGCAATCAGCTTATGCCCTGAAGTATGAGAATAGGTTGTCCTTATTTTGTTTTTATAAACCAGCTACTAGTTGCAGATGTTTAAAGATATCTAAAGAGAACATTGAGTATTCCCATCCCCCTGAAAATCTCAGTGGAAGGATGAAGGGTAATTACTAGTAAAGCTCAGAAGGAGAGCATCCTGGAATTTTCATTTTCTTTCCAATCAGGAGATCAGTGTGCATCTCCACTGATGGAGAAGAAGTATTGCTACAACTTTCAGATACGCCATGTGTATATCCCCCTTTCCCTTTCAGCTTCAAAACTCATCTTCACAAAGCATTTACTCTGAAGTTATACATCTATTGCAGTTTTAAAACCTGTTGTGTTCACTAGAGAAATTTAGAGAGTAGAACAAGATTCGTCACCTCAGGAGAAAGCAAAGCAAAGCTTCAACATCAAGATAAAAATGTGTTTTCACTAAAGCACAGCAGTTTGATACCATTTTAACTGCCATCACACTGAATTTTGGAATGTGTAGTTTGGTGAGGTAGCTAGAATGGTGTCCTAGAGAGCTCTGCTGCAGTTGCAGTTGTTTCTCAAATGCTAGTCCTCCAGATGTTGGAATTTCAACCCCCAGCATCCCTAAGCATTGGTATTCTGATGGGGATTTGAAGCCCCCAAATATCTGGAAGATCAAGAGACGCTCTACTGTTGCATAATGAGCTGGACTACAGCACTAGTGTTCTCTAGCAAAGAAATTTACTTATCTCACTATACATTGTTTCAGTCAGGGCTTTCCCTCCGCACAGTTTACAATAGTGGATTCTTTCCAAGCAGTGCCTCTTCAAAGGCAGGGTTACATCAAGACCATTTGAAAGCTCTGGACTTGGTTCCCAAACTGTGGGCCTCCAGATGTTTTAGACTTCAGCTTTCAGAATTTCTGACTGTTGGCCAAGTCTCCTAGGGCCGTTGCCAGTTGAAGTCCAAAACACCTGGAGGACCAAAGTTTGGTAATCACTGTTTTCAGGCAATGAACCAAAGTAAACCTTCCCTTGGGGCTCCAATGTTCTCCATCTCTTGGCTACAGCTCCCCACAGTGACTGATCAACCCTGTTATTTCTGGTTTCTCTAGGTACAGCAATGATTCCTGGGTCTCCTTTGTTGGCTGGGCTATCTTGTTAAGCTTCCTGCAGCTGCTTCTGGCATAGTGACAGAAAAATTTGCTGGGCCCAAGGTCTTCCAGCCTTGCTTTGCAATTTGCTTGCAAAGGCACACTGGCTTTTTCTTCCCTCTACTTGTTTTTCATTCCCTTTCCATTCACTCTCCCGGTCACCTCTTCCAAGATAGCCTAGTACAGTGGTTCTCAACCTGGGGTCCCCAGATGTTTTGGCCTACAACTCCCAGAAATCCCAGTCAGTTTACCAGCTATTAAGATTTCTGGGAATTGAAAGCCAAAAACATCTTGGGGGCCCAGGTTGAGAACCACTGGCCTAGTACAACTGTAACCTTTATCAGCTGTTGTAGATTAGGCTTCTGAGGCAAACAACACTGTAATCTCTATTGGCTCCTTCTGACTGGTATAGAAAGTGTCCTTTTTCTCCACTTTCCTTGAATGCATCAACAGCTCTCCTTTGCCGGGTCCCTTCAACTTCTTACTTACACTTGCCAAACTAGAAATCAAGGAATTACATAAAACTGAATTATGATAGCTGAAGTACAATCCAACAGCTAAAACTGCACACAGGATTATTTCACCTTTTGACACCTTGCTTTCTAACATTTTGTCAGATCTGATAACTCTGTACAATGCGCCCCTGTTCTGATGGTTTGACCATGCACTGCCTCTTTTTCTTCTTATAATTCAAACTTGTATCTGCAAGCTAAAATCCAACTGGTTTCTGCTTTTCAACCATTTTAAGTTTCCCTAACCTGTCAAATAGGTAGGGAAAGTAGAAAACATAAATACTAAAGATTCATCTATATAGAAGATTTACACTAATTTACTGCAATTCAATATTGCTTCTACGTATCCTAAATATCTGCTTCAGGAGATATGCTACACCAATGTTTCATAATCCCGCCACTGAAAAGCAGAGGGACACAACACACACCAATGAAAGGGCCAAGTTGCAATAAGCCCTTTGTTCATTCACATGGGCAACATTGCTGTTTGCTCAACAGGGGTGGTTCAACCATTGGGCGAAGTAAGCAGTTGCTGAAGGCACCATCCTCCGCCCAGGTGTGGCCTTCCTGCCTCCGCAGCCTGGCCTGCCTCTGTGGCCGCAGCTTGGCCTTCGCCCTCGAGGCCAGGTCTCCAGGCTGCCTGGCCATGTTCCAGAAGCTTTCTCTCCTGACGGTAAACCCACACCTATGGCAGGCATCCTCAGAGGTTGTGAGGTCTGTTGGAAGCTAGGTAAGTGGGGTTTATATATCTGTGGAAAGTCCAGGGTGGGAGAAAGAGCTCTTGTCTGTTTGAGGCTAGTGTGAATGTTGCAATTGGCCAGCTTGATTAGAATCTAATGGCCTTGCAGGTTCAAAGCCTGGCTGCTTCCTCCCTGGGGGCATCCTTGGTTGGGAGGTGTTAGCTGGCCCTGATTGTTTCCTGTTTGGATTTTCCCTGTTTTCAGAGTGTTGTTCTTTATTTACTGTCCTGATTTTAGAGTGTTTTAAATACCGGGGGCCAGATTATCTTTCGGTGGCCTTTTAATTCCTATGGATTCCTAAGCACCCTCAGGACTCTTCCACACAGCCATATCACCCAGAATATCAAAGCCGAATAACCCACAATATCTTCTTCTTTGAACTGGGTTATCTGAGTCCACACTGCCCTATATCCCAGTTCAATGTTTGGTGCTAAATTCGCAAATATAGTAATTCCTACATAACATTACCATGTATTGAACTGCTTTTTCTGTTGATTGACTATAAAACATGATGTTTTGGTGCTTAATTTGTAAAATCATAATGTAATTTGATGTTTAATAGGCTTCTCCTTAATTCCTCCTTATTATCCAACATTTCCACTATAGTTATACTCCTGTCTCTGTTGGCACGCATCTATCTGGGAATGAAAGCTACATATTCTTTAGTAGCCATGCACATGTGTCAGGGTCTCCCCACTGGCTAGTTTCCCCAAACAAAGTTCCCTGTTTGTTTAGGAATTACGTCCAAATACCCTACAAGCACCCTAGGCAGGGTCAGCTCTCCTTAGTACTTGGATGGCAGACTACCCCACTTTAACTGCCATGCTTCAATCCTATGGAATCATGGCAACTGCAGTTCGATGCTGCACCAGCACCTTTTTGGGCAGAAAAGGCTATAGAACTTGCAAGACTGCAACTCCCATGAATCCATACCATTGAGCCATGCAGTTACAAGTGGGGCCAAACTGTATTACTTCTACAATGTAGCTGCAGCCTTGCTCACGCAATGAACCCTCTGGTTAGCCATGCATCTTACTCCACTTTGCCAGTACACTGAATTAAATCAAGAGTTCCCATTTGCTAAATCCACTTCCTTTCCAACCAGGATAATAGGTTCTCTCTTTGCTGTTATGTTTGCATAACTACTTTCCAGGAGTCATGACTCTGCATTTCAAGTTCCTACTACTGAGCGATAGCTTCTCATTCCTTCGATACTCCCTTGCCCACCCTGCAGAGCCTGCCTCCCCCTGAAGGAGCAGAAGCCTTGCACAGAGCCCTTCTCTGGCCCTTTGCCAGGAGACACAGCTGAATTCCCCTCCATTTCAGCAAGACTCCAGAGAACTCACCCTCAGACACAATCACAGGCCACCTACCCACACCTGTGAGATGTGCTACTGAAACACTGTTGCATCTGCGACTATCAGAACACTGTGGTTCAAAGCAGCCAGTCCTAGCCTTTTTGAGCAACTAGAAGAAAACATCCAAGCCACCTTTAGGACAAACCTGACTCTGTGTTATATTCTTACTGACTCTTCTCTGATTGAGGGTTGCTGTGTGTTCTCCAGCCTGCAGGACCAGAATCCAGAAGTATTATCTCCTGACGTTTCACCCACATCTATGACAAGCATCCTCAGAGGTTGTGAGGTATACTGGAAAAAACTAAGCAATACCTCCACAATAATAACAATAATCCCATCAGACAATCATACACTCAACAGATGGCCATCCAGCCTGCAAATAATAACAATAACAATAATAATAACAATATCATGGAATCCTAAGGTTAGGAGAGACCCCTAAGGATCATCCAGTTCAACTTCCTTCTACCAATCCAAACACTCCTAACACATGGACATCCAACTTCTACATAATAATGATAATAATCATAAAGATAATAAAAACAATAATAATCATAATACAACCATACAATCCAAGAGTTTGGAGAGACGCCAAAGGGCCATCCAGTCCAACCCTTCTACCATGCAGGACACAATCCAAGCACTCTTGACAGATGGCCATCCACCCTGTACATACGCCACAGCAACGCGTGGCCGGGCACAGCTAGTTTGTTGTAAAACATGATGTTTTGGTGCTTAATTTGTAAAATCATAATGTAATGGGATGTTTAATAGGCTTTTCCTTAATCCCTCCTTATTATCCAACACTTTTATTTTTCAGTGATTGGTTGGGGGAGGCGCCAAAATTCTGTTCGCTTACACTTGAAAATTACCTAGGGCCGGCCCTGTTGCTCAACTCCCTTTCTCCTGCTGTCTGCATAATATACCTATTTTTTAAAGGGTGAATGATTGCCCTTGCATGTGTATGTCACTAACAGGATGCCAGCCACTGTGTATAAACTGACCTATATTTAATATGTGGTGATGTGCATGTAATTTATATTCCAGTATGTTCTACAAAACTTTGTCATAAAAAAATTCTGGGGAAGAGAAACTTACTACAAGGTACATACTAGGATTACCATTTTACACGATTGTTCTGAACACGTTTGCTCAGAAATAAATTAAACTGTGCTCCATGCAGCTTATTCTCTAGTAATTTTTTTAGTATTGCAATGTTCGTATTGCATGTAAAAATGGAAACTAGTATTGGCCCTACAGCAATAGCCGCTAGAGGGAGACATCTTTGTGAAACAGGAATGAAAGTATAATAATTGATTGAATTATGGAGTCTATGTGTTTGCTTGGAAGCTAGTATCGCTCTGGAGAGAAGGCCAATGACAAGTTTTATTTGTGAAGTAGCCTCATAACTCTTTATCCCAGTTGACAAATAAAGTGTCTGCTGTTTCCACAAATCTGGTTCCTGTCATTTCTGGGAAAAGTGGCTGGAATCCTGTTGGCGCTGTATGCAGTTGTAACTACTCCAGCACAGGCAGTGGCAGCGGGAGGAAAAGGGCGACTGTGAAGTAAGTAAGACTGCTTGGAAGATATAGGCTTCTCAGAGCTAGTAGATTTTCTCGCCCTCCTTCATGACCAGAGCATAGCCTCAGAAAAATCAGTTGAGGGTTCTAGCCAGAATCTGTCTAGGTCAGTGATTGCCAAAGTGGGTGCTACCGCCCCCTGGTGGGCACTGTAGTGATCCAAGGGGGCGGTGATGGCCACAGGTGCATTTGCCATATGCATTAATATATATATATCTTTTTGTCTAATTGCCATTAAAAAATTTTAAAAATTAATTTCCAGGGGGTGCTGAGTAATATGTTTTCTGGAAAGGGGGTGGTAGGCCAAATAAGTTTGGGAACCACTGGTCTAGGTGACAACATAACATTGCTATCATCTGTAGAAAATATGACTAATAATTGCATCAATGCAACACAAAGCACAGAACCTATATAATAGGTAGACTGAGGTGCAGCATTTTCCAGTATAAGCCATTTCTGGATTTGAAAAAGAGTGGCAACTAAAGCTCCCGATTAAAGCATTCTACATGTCCTATAAGGGTGAAGCAATGGTGTGATGGGAGAGCGCATTTTTCATTATTCCTCCAAAAGAAGGATGTGTTTAGATTTACTCACAGGCCTAATTAGACACGTCAGAAGTTCTGTTTGAAACTAGACTTATGATAGCTAAAGGAAAGAATGATATGAAATATGTGGAAAGTGAATACTTTGAAGGAATTACAACTCCTACCACTTTCTCTGTGATAGCATTCATTCGAGGTTGATTATCCTGCCTTACTTTTTGTAAAACTCACTAATCATAAGAACAACACTTAGATGACAATCTAAAAGCAAATTACATAATTTTATATTATTCTTGTTATTACTACTACTAGTACTACTACCTTCAGCAACTATGAAAGTTTTATAATGGAAAAAGCCTACTGGAACTCGACTGCATTCGCTACTTCTCTAAAATGATCGGCTTATAGTCCTTTTAAAAGGTATTTGAAATTTTGGGAGGCACTGTTCCAAGTGCCTAGCTTTCATACTTCTATGAAGGATCATTTAGAAATGTTCTGGTTTCAGAGCATTAAGGATTTTAAAAGTGAATCCCAACTAAGCATGAAACAAATTAGTCTAATCTGGTGGCATAGTGTGTTAAAGTGCTGAGCTGCTGAACTTGTGGACCAAAAGGTCCCAGGTTCAAATCCCGCGAGCGGAATGAGCGCCCATGGTTAGCCCCAGCTCCTGCCAACCTAGCAGTTCGAAAACATGCAAATGTGAGTAGATCAATAGGTACTGCTCCAGTGGGAAGGTAATGGCGCTCCATGCAGTCATGCCGGCCACATGACCTTGGAGGTGTCTACGGACAACACTGGCTCTTCGGCTTAGAAATGGAGATGAGCACCAACCCCCAGAGTCGGTCACGACTGAACTTAACGTCAGGGGAAAACCTTTACCTTTACCTTTTACCAGTGTCAGAAGCTTGGTGGCTGCAATCTGAGTCTCTTTATTTATTTATTTATTTATTTATTTATTTTGTTGTCTACTTTGATATATAGAAATCCACTTTGGAAATGACTAGGACACCTTCAATAGTTCTCTTATAAATTTTATTTCTTCCCAAGATTGTGGACCACGATTATAAGCACTAAAATGTAACATTTGTTTCCAAAATCTTCATAAGTTTGATTTCTTTAAGGATGAGTACTCCAAGAGACCACTGGACTGATTAGTACCCTAAACCAGCTTCTTTCAAAACTTTTAGCTTGGACGAACCCTTGAGACAATTTCAGAGAACCCCTACATAAAAGTATTATATATAATGCTCAAAAAAGTTTGTGTTTTAATCACAATCTTTTGTAGAACCTCTAGTGGCTTCTCATGAAACTCTAGGGTTCCTGGGAACTCAAGTTGAGAAACCCTGCTCTAACTTCATTTCCACTAAATTTTGGCTGCATTGCAGGCTTCTCATTTTTCACAGTGGCTAAAGAAAAACAGACATATTTTATAGCTCTAACTGCTGGTTATTTGTTTTAATTAGCAATTTGAGACAAAGTGTCTGAACACCTTTGCCACTTCCCTGGCATGTGAGAAATCACAAACTACTGAACTATTCACTAAATCTTGAAAAAACTGTTTAAATACTGGGATATAAACAACTATTTTGATGGTGCTATAGACTCAGTACTCTAATCAATTTAGAACATCTTGCTTTCCCACTTGATTTAGGTGTTCTGGCAACCAGCAATCTGAAGGATTTCTTCATACTGGTAAACTAGCTACACAGTCCATTTGAAGTCAGCAAGGACTAATTTCATCAGTCTTTGGGATGTACTTGGGAGATTCTATACAATTCGAATGGCATTACATTGAATACAAAAAGACCCAGATGGCTTAATCCGGGCTTCCCTGTTTGCATCTAGTATATACTTAAGATGATCTAACTCGTCAAAGATCAGCCCTGCAGACTGAAAAATGCAAACATTCTTTGCAGTATTTCTATACAAGGATATATACATGAATGTATACATGGAATGTCAAAATCATGGTTGCTGATTGCACCAAGACTGAACCTCCATACATTCAAAATCCTGACTGTTTATCCACCCTAAAGCACATAGCCACAGGCACTCAAAGAGAGTATGTGTTATGAAACATAATCCCCAAATTCCCAGTTTTTAAACAAAGAAAATATTTGGCTCATGTAGAAACCAAGATATGAGGAAAATATGTCTCTGAACTCTGCCTTTTCCAATTTAAGTGATTCAGTCAATGAATGCAATTACAGCAATAGTTGTCTACTCATTGTAAATACATTATATAGTATTACATTATATACATTATATAGTATATAATAAACAAACAAACAAATATATCACGTTATTTCTTATCCACCTCTCCTCTTATCCACAACATAGTTAAAATACATGGATAAAAACATAAAATCATTAGGACACATATATTAAAAGCTATATCCACATGATTAAAATACATTGAAACCATTTATACCAATAAAATGTAAATTTTGGCTGCTTGAAGTTACTATCCCCCAGAGACCCTGAGTGTACAGGGCAGATTGTATGTGAGAAGGCAATCCTAACCTGGACCTAAACCCTGTAGGACTTTAAAGGTAATAACCAACACATAGTACATTGCCTGGAAACTAACTTGCAATCAATGAAATGATTTTAGCAGTTTGAAAACAAATGTGAGTTGGTCGCTAGGTACTGCTCCGGCAGGAAGTCCCGCCACATGACCTTGGAGGTGTCTACAGACAACACCGGTTCTTCGGCTTAGAAATGGAGATGAGCACCACTCCCTAGAGTCGGACATGACTAGACTTAATGTCAGGGGAAAACCTTTACCTTTAAATCTACCTGTAACTAATCTGGCTGCCATGTTTTTAACTAATTGGAGTTTCCGAGCTTGATACAGAAGTAGCATATTGTAGAAGTTCAACCTTGAGGTTGTCAGCACTTCCACTACTATCTTGCACCATAGTAGGTCTTCTGATTCTAGGAAGGGGTGCAGCTGGCATATCAGATGCATAAATGGCTTGTGGGAGTTGAAAAATCAACAGCCAATACTTGTAAAAATATTTTGATCAGAATGTCAGTATTCTATGCAGCAATAGCCATGTTTCTTTATCAGATGTACTGAAATCTCTGGTTGCTGTACGTGCATGTCAACTTATGGTAAGGTGATGCCTACGTTTCCTCAATAGGTAACAATTTTGAATCAATACTGCTACAGTAAATAAATAAAAATGCAGTTTGCACTCAGGGCTGTAGCCAAGGGTGGGGGGTAGGGGTTCAACCCCCTCCCCCTGAAATTTTTCAGGTTTTTAGGAAAACATGGTTTACTCATGAATTTTCACTGGTTAACCAAATCCCCATGAGTGTCCACTGAATTTTATCTGTGAGTGTCCACTGAAGTTTATCAATGGAGCCTGATTTCTAAATTATTTGGCGTTATAGAACTTCATGATTTGCTTTAAAAATGTTTCAAACTGTCCCTGTTTGCTACTGCCCTGTTTGCACAATATTATCTCCAGCCAGATGGCCTTTATTAATACAACTGAAAGTAATTTTGGGATGGAATTGTTAAAATTTCCAGAAAGAATTTCCATGCCCTCCATTTCCTTCTTAAATAAGATCTGTAAGCACCTGGCACTTTCTGATGATCTGAGTTGGTAAATCTGTATTTAAATACTGGATTCATCGCACCATCTCACTTCTTCAACTCAGGCAAGTGAGCGGTCTCCCTCTTTATGTGGAAAATTCACCCTTATAGGACATCTCAAACCCTTTAATCAGGAGGTCCAGAAGCCACCTTTTTTCAAACCCAGAAAATTGCTCATACGTAAAAATGTTGCATCTCAATTTACCTGTTATACTTTTTTGTGCTTTGTGTTGCATTGATGCTATTATTAGCCACTCTTTCTAGGGATGATATGCAAGTGAGCTGTCTCCCTCTTTATGTAGAAGAGATTGAGCAAGGCACACCAATACAAATGCAAGCAATATATTCTGATATTAAAAGAAGGGAATAATCTTGGGAGATCTGTTTAGGCTACAGGATAATTTTAAAAACCACAATCAATGCCATTCTCTGAACACCTTCTTTTTTAATGCCTACATCCATTTCCTATGCTTCATGTTGATTTGTATCCATACATCATCATATGTGTAGACATACTGTGACTTATGTAGCACATTATTTATATTCATCCATTCTTTAAACCCTGACATCTCCATGTAGGGCTAGGAAATAAACTCAGACTCAAAATTTGGAGTGTCACTGATAGTCAGCACATACGATCAGTCCTTCATATCCAGAGATTCAATCATCCATGGCTTGAAAGTAAGTTTCAGAAATCTGAAAAGTAAACCTTAATTTTGCTGTTTTATATAAAATCAACGTTTTACTATGATATGACTTGGATGCTTTTGGTATCCACAGGGGAATCAATTGCCAGTGGATATCGAGGGCACATCGTCTATACAAAAGTGAGCTAAATTTTAATAGCCTCACTTTCTAGATAGGCAGTTTTTAAACTATGTCAGGTAGGCAGCAAAAAAGAAGGAAGACACCGTACATGTGTGCGTGTGTGTGCGTGTGTGACTGGTAGGCTGCATTTGGCTATGATCAGATTACTGCCAAGAAATTGTACATAGGAGTACAGCTTAATTCTGCATCAGATACGATAAACCCCCAAAGTCTTAACATAATATTGTTCACCCCTTCTGTTGGTCAAGGCTACTTCTAGGCACCACTTTTCCCTTCCAAATCATCACCAGATCAGCTTTAGCTTGTTCTTGTCCTTCTTTATGGTTATGTTAAAACAGGTTTTTCTGTAAAATGGGCAGAATACATTAAGACTGTTGTATCAAGGACACTTTAAAACATCATGCTTTTACCACACAGTGATTGCTTTTCATTCATTTTAACTTCGGAGAAACCTGTTACAACACAGTTTTGTAGAAAGAATAGGATTTAACCTTTGTGTTTTGAATATTATACCATGTAATAATTTTTTCAAAGTTGTCATTAAATTATGTTATGCAACACCAACACTATTCTGATATTGATCTCTTGGGCATTTCATCCCCCTCCCCTTTCCAATTAATTGGTTATTCATCGCAGTAAGCCTAGCACACTATTACAACAATTCACACACAGCATCACCCATAGCTCTGGCACTGTTCCTTTATTAGCCTCTGGTAAAGCACTTTAGTTATGCCTTAGTTTTCTAATTGCAATATGTTAACTAGGATCGTAATGAAACTTTACAGTTATTTAAAACTTGCTATGAAATATCTATGCATGTATTGATTGAACTCATTTATCAGTTTGAATTCATGACAGGTTTACACCCCGATCTTTCTCCCTCCCGATCTCTGTATATATACCACGTTTCCCCAAAAATAAGACAGTGTCTTATATTAATTTTTGCTCCCAAAGATGTGCTAAATCTTATTTTCAGGGGATGTCTTATTTTTCCATGAAGAATTCATATTTATTGTTAAACAAAAAAAAGGAACATTTATTATATACCATACAGTAGTTGTCATCACAAACCAGCATAACCAGACAAACTATGAATCCTATCAAGAATTTCTTGTTACTACCATTATTTCAATGTACAGCAATCTATGGTACGTACATTTACCAATCCTGCATACTCTGGTGTTCTGTTTGATGGGCATGCTTCCAAACAAAAACTTTGCTAGGTCTTACTTTTGGGGCAGGCCTTATATTTAGCAATTCAGCAAAACCTCTACTAGGTTTTATTTTCAGGGGATGTCTTATTTTTGGGGAAACAGGGTATCTATATCTATATGTGTCAGAAGCAGACCGAGGGTACAGTTGTAATGTATTTAAAAACACAAAGTTAAAACCTTGGCATTATACTAAATGTCCTTTGACCAGTAGCGGGCCACTTGGAGTGCTTCTGGTGTTGCTACATATAAGAAGGTCCTCCATTGTGCCTGTGATAGGGCTCAGACTGCATTGTTGTTTGCTCTTCTCCACAATTGCATGTCACGGACTCCACTTTGTGGCCCCATTTCTTAAGGTTAGCTCTGCATCTTATGGAGCCAGAGAGCAGTCTGTTCAGTGCCTTCCAAGTCACCCAATGTTCTCTGTGCCCAGGAGGGAGTCTCTCATCCGGCATTGGCCACTGATTGAGGTTCAGGGTTTTAGCCTGCCACTTTTGGACTCTTGCTTGCTGGGGTGTTCCTGCAAGTGTCTCAGTAGATCTTAGAAAACTATTTATTGATTAGAACTGTTGGCATGATATCCGTACAGGGGATGAGCCAGAGATGTCACTGCCTTTCATTGTTGGCTGCTACTTCCCAGTGAATGTCATGTGGTGCAATACCGGCTAAACAGTATAATTTCTCCAGTGGTGTGGGACATAGACATCCTGTGATAATACAGCAAGTCTCATTAAGAGCCACATCCACTGTTTTAACGTGGTGATATGTGTATTTATATCAGGACTCCTGATTCAGGAGTCAAATTTAGTCAAATTTATTGGCAAGTGTGCTTTCTGTATTTGAGACCATGCAACTCTATCACATGCAGTTTTGCTTCAAATAATACAGATATACCTGCCATGTTCAATGGGGCAGGTATACTATTTTAATCCAGATCTTGGGAGTAATTCACTGAGCACGCTACAGAAATAAACACACATAGGGTTTAAATTCACAGTATTGTTTTGTATTTAACTTTTTGATTTCCAACCCCCTTTGTAAGCACATGAGTTATCAAACTTCATCACACACTTTTATAAATGTAAAGTAGAATTTCTTCCATTTTGACTTCTTTAACTTAAAAGGATAAGCAGAAATTACATCATCTGAATATATGGGGCATTCATATTTTCTGAGACTTTTAATTCTATTTTATTACCTCTTTCAAAGAAAAACTTTGTCATGTGAATCACCAGAGTTTAATTCCCAGGATCATCATTAACACCTTTTTTAAAAGGATGGGTACAACTTTGGCCAGTCTCCAGCCTGCTAGTAGAGTAGCTGTTTTCAATGATAAATTACATATTTTTGTTAGCAGCTCAGTTACATTGGTTTTTAGTTCCTTTAGAACTCTCCGATGAATACCATCTGGTCCTTGTTGATTGATTGCAGTTTAATTTCTTTAGCTGCTTATCTTTTAAAAATATTTGTGTTTTTGTGGATGTCTAACTTTCAACACCTACGAAGAATAAAACCTGAGCAGATAGCTCATTTCTTTGTTGAAGAATGACGCAAAATAAGAAAATGATTTCCTTTTAAGATTTTTCATTTAACTGACAGAGAAAAACCAGGATGTAGGATATGAAAATCAAAGCCTTTGCATTCTTCTTGATTTTAACAAGTTTTGAACTCTTAATGTTTTAATTGATAGGAGTGGCTGTGAAATCTAGTTCTGAGGTAGTTTATTAAGTAGTATGATTTTGATACGTATATTGAGGATTTCCTAATAACAATAACTAAAGCTACGGCTTGCAAAATTAACAATTGTGCTCACACAACAAGAACATAGGCAGCTTTTTTACTTGTGTATGCAATTACTACTACCTAAGTAAAAAAAAAAAGCTCATATTGTCAGAAATTAAAGACAGAAAAAAGGGAAATTCATGACATAAACTCCAGAGCAAGAGGAGCTTCAGACAGAACAAACAAACAGGGGTATGAAAATGAAGCAGGATGGCAAAATATAATAATTGATTGCCTGTTTCCCTTGTGTGTCCATTTGTCTATGCAGCCGGTTCACCTTCTCCTTGTGCTGTCTTAATTTACTGTGCTTTCTGCCTGATTTAGACTGTCGGCTTCTCAGTAGTGTTCCAGACATGCCAATAATACAGTTTAAATCATGAAACTTGGGCATTTTAACAAAACCTTGTTCAAATCAAATGTAACTATTAGTTTGAAACAGCCTCAGGAGTTGCCCCAGCAAGCCTGACCTTTCAACCTACAACCAGACCAGCCAAGTTTATAGTGTCTCGAGGTCAGGTCTCTTATTTCACATGACTTCAGGGGTTTTAAAACCACACTGTGTTGAAGAAAATCTCAGCGAATTTTGTGATAAGTAAACTTTGCACTCCTGCCGTCCATGGAGACATAGCAACATGATTCTAATGAATTGTGGTGGCACAATAGACACAGGCAAGATTCATAAAAGATAGGAGATTAAAAGAAAGAGAAAAATAGCTTGAGACTTACTAACCTATAGTAAGAGCAGTGGGTTACATACTTCTCCCCAAGTGGTTTGGAGCTCAGGATTGCAACTTTGTCATAATGATTTGAAACCTCTCAAAGGGATTTATGTTTTGCAGCTGACATTTTAAATTGAGGATTTACTTGGGCTGGTATTCAATATTTCTTAGTTCTTTGGAGGTTGTATATCATGAGCATCCCCCTCTCTTAATTTGGCTGAACTCATAATTTTAGTGCCAAAATATAAATATAAATATGTGAATCCTTTCAAACATCACGAAGGAGAAGCCCAACTCTCAATCTGAGGTGCCATCATATGGCGTTTTCTTTTTGCAACTCGTTTTTCTCTGATAGAGGTAGAAAATAGAGAAGTGACTTACAACAGTGTATAAATCATGCATCAATCACAAGTGAAATATATTATTTCAAGAGTTTTTACTTCTTACATGTTTGTAGGACTGGAGGGGAGTTTGTGTGTGTGTGTAAGATTATCCAGGTCATGTACAGATATTGCCTGAAGCTTATAAAAAGCTTTATGTTTTGTTCTTCTTTTCCAGTTTTTGTTGCACATTTAAAGAAACATATTAAATTTTGATGAATGCCTCAATTCCTGAAGTCAGATTTATTCCTGGAGGGAGGGAAGAACATTTAAAAAAAACTGAGGAACTAGTCACTTAACGTATTTGTCTCTTGTTATTACATTTCCTAACCAAGCTAGTCAGAAGTAGTGCAGATATATATTCCCTTAAATTTGTGTATAACTGTAATGCAAAACTTCAAACTTTTTAATGCAATTTCAGCAAAGAACATTAGACCATGTGTAAGAACCTAGGCCATATGTAATACGCCAGGGCACTTTTCTCTTAATGATTTGCATGCTCCCTCTCCCCATGCACACCTTGTGTGAATACTCCTGACCCTTCAAGCATTCTTCATCTCTCGGATCAATATTTTGCTAGTCTGAAGGTAGTCCCAACATAGTGATCCTCCTTATCACAGTTCATGCTGAAACTCAGTTTTGTTTCTGGAAGAATGTCAGAGTGTGTCTGAGTTTAACGTACTTGGGTCAAACAGACCTGCTAGTTTATAGATTGAGAAACATTAATAGATATGCATACACAGGGTACAGTGTTCCCTCACTACTTCGCGGTTCGCTTTTTGCGGATTCGCTGTTTCACTGTTTTTCAATAAACTCTAAAAGAATATTATAAATCATAAACAATTACAATTTATAGCCTAAGGAAGGGAGGAAGGAGAAGCCGAAAGAAGAGAAAAGGAGCCCAAGCAGCAACGGGAGGAGAAGGAGGAGATTTATCAACACACGATTGGTTGATAAAGACTTAAAATAGTGTATAACTACTAAAATAATGTATAAATATATAGCTTTCCTACTTCACGGATTTTCACTTATTGCGGGTGGTTCTGGAACCTAACCCCCGCGATAAGTGCAGGAACACTGTATATAATTTCCAGTACATACATTGTTTCCTTGTAACAAACTAAAACAATATTTTGTTAAGTGTGATTGTATACCTTCAGTGACAGCTCTCCCATTTCTGGTAGAGATACAATTTTACTGACTTGAAGAAGTATGTTCCAAATGTTAATTTAACATGCATATTTTTAAAAAGAGGAAAATAACATAAAATGTCTGTTTAGTAGGAAGAAAAAATATCAATGTTTGGAATGGTAATTATACAATGATGACATAAATAGTTTATAAAAATGGGCACATGGAAATATATTTTAGTTGCCAATGCCAATATATTAAAAACAGTCCCAATAATTACTTAGGTAACCGGTTAGGCTTTTTTGCCTGGAAAATGTCTCCTTCAACCCAGAAGTTTGTTTTTCCTGATGCAGAAAACTAGTTGTAGACTTCGATCAACCTTTTGCTTTGGAGTACCCTTAGCAGATGCTTCCTGTCATACATAAACAGGGTCATTATGTGAGAGCATGAAATTCCCTCACTGCTACCTGAACAGCCATTGCCCCAGACAAAACCTCTTCTTTTAGACCTTATTTTTATGGCACAAACAGGAGTTTTAAAAAGTTATCCTCTATGATTGACAGAGCCATTGTCCCACATTGTGCATCTGAATAAATGGCTACTTGTGTTGTGGATAACAAGCTGAACTCTACACAAGTTGAATTCTTAAATCAGAAAGCTTCTTCCTCCAGAAGTCATGATTGTAACAGCACAAAGCTGGAGTCAGTGGCACTCATTTTAATCCTGAAATGAATAAGTCTAATAAATGTAAGCTAAGCATACAACAAATGGGCATGCACTTTAATGAATGATATTATTTTTACCATAGTCTACTATGCTGCTCTGAATATTGTAAAAAGCCCCCAATCTTCCCGCCTTCTGCAGGGATTTGGAAACCTGGATGTTCCAGTGTGTATTTGATGACGGTTAGTCCCTGCTAATGAATGTCCAGCCCTAGTTTACCTATAAGGTTTGTACTTGGCACTTTACCTCTCGCCTGGCCCTACATTCTGTTTTTTCGACAAGTCCATGCCCAGCCTTCTCTTAGTCTGATCATGTCCATATTTGTATTCCCGGTTGCTGAGTCTGATTTGATATAGGTTTAATGTTGTTTGTATATTTTGTTATTTTTTTATTGTGTTCTAATTGAATTGTTATATATTATGTTTTTGATTGTGTTTTTAGTTGGTGAATTTTGTTGTATGTTCTGGGCCTGGTCCTGCTTGTAAGATGCCCTGAGTCCCTTCGGGGAGATGGTTGGCAGGGTATAAAAATAAACTTATTATTATTATTATTATTATTACATAAACCAACAAGAATTTTTCATCAGATATATTTTAGGTCATTCTTATAGAGTTGTTTTTTTTTGCAGATTGGTGGTTTTGTTCTTTATCACATATAGTTTTTACAATGACGCAAATCGAATAATTAATGCCTTTACTCAGTGCTATCAGATGCTATTGTTATCAGTGGGTTAATACATTAATTATTTAATTAGCCTCATTGCAAAAACTATACGTGATAAAGAAAAAAAATAAATACAGATCTGAATTCATCGTAAAAAACTTTATATGAATGACCTAAAATTATATCTGATGAAAAATACTTGTTGGCTTGTGGTTAATTAGATACTATTGATATCAGTGCGTAAGTGCATTATTTGATTAGCCTCACCACAAAAACAACTCATGGTAGAGAAAAATTAAACACAGATCTGAATTCAGTCAAAAAAAACTTAGTTAAGAATGACTTAAAATTATATCTGATTAAAAATGCTTGTTGGCTTGTGGTTAATTAGATACTATTGATATCAGTAACGGCGTTCTATGCAGTCGTGCTGGCCACATGACCTTGGAGGTGTCTACGGACAACGGCGGCTCTTCGGCTTAGAAATTTCATGTCTGTGTTTTATGCCTAAGGCATTGTATAAGTGCCGTTTGTAAGCCGCCTTGAGTCCCCCTCGGGGTACAGAAAGGCGGGATACAAATATGGTAAATAAATACAAATGGATATAAATATGGTAAATAAATATAAATATGGTAAATAAATAAATGCATTACTTATTCAATTAACTTCATTGCAAAAGCTACACGTAATAGAGAAAAAAATAAACACTGATCTGAAATCAGCGCAAATAACTATAAGTATGACATAAAATTATATCAGATGAAAAATACTTGTTGGCTTGTGTTACACGAATATGATGTGGAATTTGCAGACTTTACAGTAGTCTGCTGTAATGTACCATTCGTCATATTTTTAAAAGTCGATGCGATGGGGAAAAAAAAATAAAGACATATTTAAAATCAGCATAAATATTGATTTAAAGTATTCTTTCTGATGACAAAGTTTGATTTTGTTGGCTTGTGTTATTATTATTTAAAAGGCTTCATGAAAAAGATTGGGTCTCACCATGATTTGGGGGCTTGGCCTGATGATAATGCAGCATCTCATCCATAAGTGGCAGAAGTTGCCTAGCTTTCAGGACCTGAGAAAGACACGTTTCCCCAGCATTTTCCCATAGTTAATCATGCTGCTTAATTGAAATTCAATAAAGTTTTATCAAGCAAAATGTAGGTCCCAGCAGTTTTCCCGTGCTCTGCTCATAACTTCTGATGTATTGAATGTCACCTGCGCCCCCCTGAATCTGTCAGTAAATAAATAAACACCCTTGTTCCAAAGCGCAAAGCAGAGGAGGAGGAGGCGTCTGTCCCTTCATGGACGCCGGAGCGCCAGGGCAGGAAAAGGAACGAGCAGGCAACCCGGATTATTTTGCACAGAATGAGTTTGTGTGGAGAGAACTCCCGGTTTCCTACGAGGACTTTTCCTAAACCCCATCCCCCAAAGTTACACCAGTGGATGGCCACGAGGCAGGTGAAAAATAAAGAAGCAAATACAAAGATGGAGAGAGAAAAAAAAACCACACACGGGGCAGTGATGGTGATTTGTAGGAAAGCTGCTCTCTCCCCGTTCAGTGGACTCAGCAGGGACTTAAAGTCGCAGCTTCAGAAACACACACACACATACACACACCCCTATAGAAGGGAGTGGGAGAGAGGTCAACAAAGCAAAGCCCTTTATTTACAAATGTCCCACTCCCTTCTTTCTGGAAGAGCCCCTTAAAGGAGCAAATTCAGAAATAAATGGGACACTTGGATTGGAAAGAGGAAGCGAACCCCTTTAGCAAAAAAGAGATCCCCATTTCTCTCTCTCAAAGAGTCCCTTTGCCTTCCTTAGCTTGGGAAGTATAGGTGCATTTATATATTAAGGGGTAGGGCGTTTGGATGGGGAAAGGGGAAGAGAAGCCAACAATAAGGTGAACGTGTTGTCGAAGGCGTTCATGGCCGGGATCACAGGGCTGATGCGAGTTTTCCAGGCTGTGTGGCCATGTTCCAGAAGCATTCTCTCCTGATGTTTCGCCTGCATCTATGGCAGGCATCCTCAGAGGTTGTGAGGTCTCACAGCTTCTGAGGATGCCTGTCACAGATGTGGGCGAAACGTCAGGAGAGAAAGCTTCTGGAACATGGCCATACAGCCCGAAAGACTCATAGCAACCCAGTTGTGAGGTCTGTTGAAAACTTGGCATGAGGAGTTTATGTAACCGTGGGATGTTCAAGGTGGGAAAAGGAACTTTTGCCTGTGAAAGTTGCAATTCGCCACCTTAATTAGCATTGAATAGCCTTTCAGCTTCAAAGCCTGGCTGATTCCT